>NW_011494742.1:1693554-1693660 GCF_000754665.1 Bison bison bison | reverse complement strand
GTCCATAGGGTTGCACAGAGTTGGACACGACTGAAGCAACTTAGCATGCACACATTCATGTAGCCATTAAAAGAATTTGGACAGGTCTTCAAGGACAGATGTGGCC
>NW_011494742.1:1688202-1693454 GCF_000754665.1 Bison bison bison | reverse complement strand
CAAAGTAATGTCTCTGCTTTTTAATATGCTGCCTAGGTTGGTCATAACTTTTCTTCCAAGGAGCAAGCATCTTTAAATTTCATGGCTGCAATCACCATCTGCAGTGATTTTGGAGCCCAAAAAATAAAGTCTCTCACTGTTTCCATTGTTTTCCCATCTATTTGCCATGAAATGATGGGACCAGATGCCATGATCTTAGTTTTCTGAATGTTGAGTTTTAAGCCAACTTTTTCACTCTCCTCTTTCACTTTCATCAAGAGGCTCTTTAGTTCTTTGCTTTCTGCCATAAGGGTGGTGTCATCTGCACATCTGAGGTTATGGATATTTCTCCTGGCAATCTTGATTCCAGCTTGTGCTTCATCCAGCCTGGCATTTCACATGATGTACTCTGCATATAAGTTAAAGAAGCAGGGTGACAATATACAGCCTTGACGTACTCCTTTCCCAATTTGGAACTAATCTGTTGTTCCATGTCCAGTTCTAACTGTTGCTCCTTGACCTGCCTACAGATTTCTCAGGAGGCAGGTAAGGTGGTCTGATAGTTCCATCTCTTTAAAAATGTTCCAGTTTTTTGAAGGCTTTGGCATAGTCAATAAAGCAAAAGTAGTTGCTTTTTCTTGAACTCTCTCTTTTTTGATGATCCAACAGATGTTGGTAATTTGATCTCTGGTTCCTCTGCCTTTTGTAAATCCAGCTTGAACATCTGAAAGTTCATGGTTCACGTACGTTGAAGCCTGGCTTGGAGAATTTTGAGCATTACTTTGCTAGCCTGTGAGATGAGTGCAATTATGCAGTGGTTTGAGCTTTCTTTGGCATTGCCTTTCTTTGGGATTCGAATGAAAACTGACCTTTCCCAGTCCTGTGGCCACTGCTGAGTTTTCCAAATTTGCTGGCATACTGAGTGCAGCACTTTCTTAGCATCACCTTTTAGGATTTGAAATAGCTCAACTGGAATTCTATCACCTCCACTAGCTTTGTTGTAGTGATGCTTCCTAAGGCCCACTTGACTTGGCATTCCAGGATGTCTGATTCTAGGTGAGTGATCACACCATCGTGATTATCTGGGTCATGAGAATCTTTTTTGTATAGTTCTTCTGTGTATTCTTGCCGCCTCTTAATATCTTCTGCTTCTTTAGGTCCACACCATTTTTGTCCTTTATTGTGCCCATCATTGTATGAAATGTTCCCTTGGTATCTCTAATGTTCTTGAACAGATCTCTAGTCTTTCCCATTCTGTTGTTTTCCTTTGTTTCTTTGTAACAAAATCAAGTTCAAAGATGCCGGTGAGATATAGAGAAAAGTGCTCAGGCAGGACATCGTAGTTGAGTATGTGTAGGAAAAGGCTTGGCTCCTGGGGAGGAATGTCAGGTAATGTAGAAGTAGCAGGAAAATAGATATTGTGTCCCTAAGAGCGACAGGAAAGAACAGGGAGCAGAATATCCACGCCTTTCCTATCAGGAGTAATGCTTCAGTAAACATGAGAATGCAGATACCTCTTCAAGGTGTGATTTCATTGTTAGATTTTTAAAAATAAGGTGCTAGATGGGTAGATGACAGCTTACTTTAGTGCCTGAGTATTGGCACTTTTAACCTGTCATACTTTAGCATGGTTTCTGCACTTGCTGGAGCTTATGGTTTCAGGGCTTGCATTTGAGTTTTTAATCCATTTTGAGTTTTAGTATATTGTTTGAGAAACTAGTCCACTTTGATTCTTTTGCAAGTATAGCTCTTTTTGCAAGTGTAGCTGTTCAATTTTCTCAACACTGTTTATTGAAGAGATTGTCTTTTTCCCATTCTTTATTCTTACCTCTTTTGTTGTAGGTTAATTGCCTGTAAAAGTGTGGGTTCATTTCTGGGCTGATTCTTGAGTTCCTTTGATCTGTGTGCCTGTTTTTTTTTTTTTTTGTGTGGGGGGCAGTACTATATTGTTTCAATTACTGTAGCTTTTAGTATAGTTTGAAATTAGGGAGTGTCCTATTCCAGCTTTATTCTTATTTCTCAAGATTGTTTTGGCAATATGGTGTCTTTGAGTTTTCATAAAATTTTAGAATTATTTCTTATAGTTCTGTGGAAAATGTCATTGCTATTTGGAAGGGGAATTGCATTGAATTTGCAGATGGTCTTTGGTAGTATGTTAATTTTAAAAATTTCAGTTATTTCAGGCCAGGAGCATAGTATATCTTTCCATTTGTTCTTGTCATCTTCAATTTCTTTCATCAGTGGTTATAGTTTTATTAATACAGGTCTTTTGCTTCCTTAGATTTATTTTTAAGTATTTTATTCTTAATGATGCAATTGTAAATAGGATTGTTTTATTAATTTCTTTTTCTAGTTTGCTGTTAGTATATAGAAATGTAACAGATTTCTATATATTTGTTGTGTATTTGTAAATTCATTGATGAATTCTAATAGTTTTTTGGTGGCATTTTTAGGATTTTGTATATGAAGTATGTCATCTGAAAACAATCATAGTTTTACTACTTAGATTTTTATTTCTTTCTCTTATGTAACTGTTGTGACTAGGTCTTCCAGTAGTATATTAAATAAAAATGGTGAGAATGGGCATCTGGTCTTACTTCTGATCTTAGAAGAAATGCTGTCAGCCATTGATGTTAACTGTGGGCTTGTCCTATATGGCTTTCATTATGTTGAGTTATTTTCCCTCTATGCCCGAAATTTCTTGAGAAATTTTGGATGTTGAATTTCATCAAAATATTTTCTATATCTATTGAGATGATTATATGATTTTTATTTCTCAATTTGTTAATGTGGTATATCATATTGATTTATAAATATTGAACCATCTATGCACTCCCAGGGTAAATTTCACTTGATCATGGTGTATAAAACTTTTAATGTATTATCCTTCAATGGCTAGTTCTTTGTTGAGGACTTTTGCATCTATGTTCACTAGTGATATTATACAGCAATTTTTTTGTAGCGTGTTTCTCTAGTTTGGTCTGGTAGAATAAGTTTGGAAGGGCTCCTTCCTCTGCAATTTGTTGGAATAGTTTAAAAAGGATAGGTGTTAACTCTTCTCTAAATGTTTGATACAATTCACCTGTGAAGCCATCCGGTCCTGGATTTGATGAAATTTTTTTTTATTACTAATTCAATTTCATGACTACTAATTGGTCTGTTCAGATTTTCTATTTCATCCTGACTCAATCTTGAGAGATGGTATATTTCTAGGAATTTACTCATTTCTTCTAGGTTGCCCATTTTATTGACATATAGCTGTTTCTAGTAATCTCTTATGATTTTACCTTATTCTGTGATATTCATTTCTTTTCCATCTCTGGTTTTATTGATACCCCTCTCGTTTTTCTTGATGTGTATGACTAGACATTTATCAATTTTATTTATCTTTTCAAAAACCCAGCTCTTAGTCTCACTCATCCTTTCTATTTTTTTAGTCTCTATTTCATTAATTTCTTCTCTGATTTTCATTGGTTCTTTCCTTTTACTAACTGTGGGTTTTGTTTGTCCTTTTTCTTATTCCTTTAGCTGTAAGATTAGGTTGTTTATTTGCTGTTTTTCTTATTTCCTGAGTTATGCTTATATCATTATCAACTTTCTTCTTAGAACTGCTTTTGCTACATCCAATAGATTTTGGACTGTTGAGTTCTCATTTGTCTCCAGGCGCTTTTTAAACTTTCTTTAATTTCTTAAATGATTCACTGGTTGTTTAGTAGCATATTGTTTATTTCTACATGTTTGTGCTTTTTGCAACTTTTTTTCTTGTATTTGATTTCTAGTCTCATGATATTATGGTTGGAGAAGATACTTGATATGATTTCAATTACCATGAATTTACTGGTATGTGGTTAACCCTGGAGAATGGCCTAATATGTGGCCATTTTTGTGGTTAATATGTGGTTAACCCTGGAGAATGTTCCATGTACGTTTGAAAGAAATGTATAATCTGTGCTTTTGCATAGAATGTTCTCTCTCTCTCTCTCTCTCTCTCTCTCTCTCTATATATATATATATATATATATATATATATACCACACACACACAGACACACACATAATTGTTATATCATCTTGGATTGATCCCTTTATTATTATGTAATATCCATCTTTATCTCTTGTTATAATCTTTATATTAAACCCTATTTTGTCCCATATAAGTATTGCTTCCCTGGCTTTCTTTTTATTTCTATTTCATAGAATATCTTTTTCTATTCCCTCACTTTCACTCCCTCACTTTCACTTTGTGTCTTTAGATCTGAAGAGAGTCTATTGTGGGTAGCATATATCCATTCAGGCACTTTATGTATCTTGACTGGAGCATTTCACTCATGTTTTGGAGTTGTTTTTCCAGTTTTTTCTTGTTTCTTATTTCTTCCTTTGTTGTCCAATCCTTGCACTTTGATGAGTATCTTTAGTGTTAAGTTTGGATTAATTTCTTTTTTTCTCTGTGTGTTATCTGTTATAGATTTTGGTTTATGGTTAACCTGAGGTTACATATATGAGCCTTTTGATGAAAGGGAAAGAGGAGAGTGAAAAAGATGGCTTAAAACTCAACATTCAGAAAACTGAGATCATGGCATCTGGTCCCATTACTTCATGGCAAATATATAGCCAAACAATGGAAACAGTGACAGACTTTATTTTCTTGGGCTCCAAAATCACTGCAGATGGCAACTGCAGCCATAAAATTAAAAGACGCTTGCTCCTTGGAAAAAAAGTTATGACCAACCTAGACAGTATATTAAAAAGCAGAGACATTACTTTGCCAACAAAGGTCCATCTAGTCAAAGCTATGGTTTTTCCAGTAGTCAGGTATGGATGTGAGAGTTGGACTATAAAGAAAGCTGAGCCCTCAAGTACTGATGCTTTTGAACTATGGTGTTGGAGAAGACTCTTGAGAGTCCCTTGGACAGCAAGGAGATCCAACCAGTCCATCCTAAAGGAAATCAGTCCTGAATATTCATTGGAAAGACTGGTGCTGAAGCTGAAACGTCAATACTTTGGTCACCTGATACAAACTGATTCATTTGAAAAGACCCTGATGAGGCAAAAAATTGAAGATGGGAGGAGAAGGGGACGACAGAGGATGAGATGGTTGGATGGCATCACCGACTCAACGGACATTAGTTTGAGTAGGCTCTGGGAGTTGCTGATGGACAGGGAAGCCTGGGGTGCTACAGTCCATGGGGTCTCAAAGAGTCAAACATGACTGAGCGACTGAACTGACTATACATGTGTATATATATATATATATATATATATATATATATACCT
>NW_011494742.1:1677193-1688102 GCF_000754665.1 Bison bison bison | reverse complement strand
ACCTTTAAGTATATATATTTAAATATATATATATGGTGGGCTTACCAGGTGACTGAATGGTAAAGAATCTACCTGTAATGCAGAAAATGTGGATTCGATCCCAGGTTCAGGACGATCCCCTGGAGAAGAAAATGGTAATACACTCCATTATTCTTGCCTAGGGAATCCCATTGATAGAGGAACCTGGTGGGCTACAGTCCAAGGGGTTCCAAAAGAGTTTGACACAATTTAGCAATTAAACAGCAACAACAAATATATACATGTGTGTATAAATACAGACATATTTATACCTACAAAATTATTTTAAGCTGTTGAACTTTTTAAAAATTTATTTTTAATTGGGGGAAAATTGCTTTACAATGTTGTGTTGGTTTATGCTGTGCTGCTGTCTGACTCTGTGCGATCCCGTAGATGGCAGCCCACCAGGCTCCCCCATCCCTGAGATTCTCCAGGCAAGAACACTGGAGTAGGTTGCCATTTCCTTCTCCAATGCATGAAAGTGAAAAGTGAAAGTGAAGTCGCTCAGTTGTGCCTGACTCTTAGCGACCCCGTGGACTGCAGCCTACCAGGCTCCTCCATGCAAATCAGCTATAGTTTTATACACACACACACACACACACATATATATATATATATCACTTCCCTCTTTAGCCTCCCTTCCCTCCCCCATCTCACCCCCTAGGTCATCACAGAGCATAGCTGGGTTCCCTGTGTTATATATCAACTTCTCACCAGTTATCTATTTTACACATGGTAGTGTATATGCTATTTTCTCCATTTGTCGGACCCTCTCCTTCCCCCACTGTGTCCACAAGTCCATTCTCTGTATCTCAGTCTCCATTTCTTCCCTACATAGGTTCATCAATAGCATTTTTATAGACTCCATGTATGTGCTTTAATATATGATATTTGTTTTTCTCTTTCTGACTTACTTCACTCTGAATAATGGGCTCTAGGATCATTATCCACCTCACTAAAGCTGACTCAAATTGTTTCCTCTTTATGGCTGAGTAAATGGATCAAAAGCTTCTTTATCCATTTATCTGTTGACGGACACCTAGGTTGCTTTCATGTCCCAGCTATTGTAAATAGTGCTGCAATAAACATTGGGGTACATTTGTCTTTCAATTATAACTTTTTCAGGGTATATGCCCAGTAATAATGGGATTGCTAGGTCATATCGTAGTTTTATTCCTAGTCTTTTTAAGGAATTATGATACTGTTTTTCATAATGGCTGTATCAATTTTCATCCCCACCAACAGTGCAAGAGATTCCCTTTTCTCCAGCATTTATTGTTTGTAGATTTTGAGATGAGTCTGGCTGGTGTGAGATGATATCTCATTGTAGTTTTGATTTGCATTTGATTTGGACATCTTTTCATGTGTTTAT
This sequence comes from Bison bison bison, assembly GCF_000754665.1. NCBI lineage: Eukaryota > Metazoa > Chordata > Mammalia > Artiodactyla > Bovidae > Bison > Bison bison. The sequence goes on along the minus strand of NW_011494742.1, from coordinate 1,686,712 downwards.
TAGCCATCTGTATGTCTTCTTTGGAGGAATGTCTGTTCAGGTCTTTCGCCCACTTTTTGATTGGGTTGTTTGTTTGTTGGTATTGACTTGCATGAGCTGCTTGTATATTTTGGAGATTATTTCTTACCAGTTGTTTCATTTGCTATTGTTTTCTCCCATTCTGAGGGTTGTGTTTTCACCTTTTTACAGTTTCCTTTGCTTTGCAAAAGCTTCTTTACCATTGGAGCCACCAGAGATGAAGATATTTTCCCCAAGAAATGTTTGTACCTCTTTTGATGAATCTCTACTTTTTAAAGTAAGTTGATTGCTTTAAATCAGTATGGTTTGAGGTTTCTTTGGTCATTCTGGGGGCACAAAGGTGGGATGTACATCTGTATATGGGTTTACTGTCCTGGGATTAGACTGGCTCTCTCTCTCCTTTCTGTCTCTTTTTCTTTTTTCCTATTATCCGTAATAGCAAGGCAATTATCCTTCAGTTTTAAGAAGGGAAGCTGTCAGGATGAGGAAGACTTGTTCATACTGACTTATAGAGACATAGAAATATGGAAATACTTGAATCCAAAGAATCAGTATTTTATGATAAAATCTCACACCATCACAACAGATTATTAAAGGAGAAAGTCTACAGAAGAAAGGGGAACAAAAAGGTAACTCTTCCAACGGACCCTCCAATCTCTGCTATTACTTTTCTCTCTTATGTGCTTAGTTGCTTCAGTCGTGTCCAACTCTTGGCAATCTCATGGACTATAGCCTGCCAGGTTCCTCTGTCCATGGGATTTTCCTGGCAAGGATACTGGAGTGGGTTACCATTTCTTCCTCCAGGGCTTCTTCCCTTCTTCCTGACCCAGGGATCAAACTTGGGTCTCCTGTGTCTCTTGCATTGCAGGCAGATTTTTTATCACTGAGCCATCAGGGAAACCCCTCTTTCTCTCCTATACAGACAAGAAATAGCTGGCACAGAAGACAAATGTGTTGCACTGTAGGCTACAGGCAAAAAATAGCTGGATGCTGGATCAACAACTTGCTGGCTGGTCTAAAAATCAGAGGGTAGAAACTTGGGTAGGGTCAGCATTATCACTTTGTTTGTGGGGCAGGCTAAAAGTTTTAATTGGCTGGAATGCATTCTTCAGGGAAGGTCATTAAGACGTAGGTTGAAGCCAGCTTCTTGGAGCTGGTCAATGGTTTATTGGGGTTTTCTGCATGTTGATCACTGAAGGCTTATTTCAATTAGCCTACTCTACATATCTTCCACAGGTCCTCAGCAAGGAACAAATATTGATCTCACAAATTTTTTTGACATAAAAATCTATATCTCTATGGCCTTCCCTAAAGCAAAACAGAGTTCAGAGTTTAGTAAAATAATAACATTTAAGGAAAGGAATATATCACAGCAAATCAGGAACAAAAATAAGATTAGCTTTTCCCAACTACAATGAGAAGTGGTAGATGAGCATTTCAAGACCTGAAATCATCTTGCTTAGATTTGGGGACTCAAGAATTGGTCTATAAAATTCACATCTTGGTTTTGTTTCAATTTCTTATGATCATGAAGCAGTAGAAGAGCTTTGTTCTGTGTTCTTTTAGGTGACTGCTTACCTCTCCAACCATACATAGACTGAAAAACACTCAAATACTTACCAGAAAATTCATCTCTGAAAGTTGTAATGTGACCCTAGCCCCATGTTGGCCCTGTGCTACACACTTGGATAATACAAAAGCAGTGCCAATATTATCTTTATTTATTTAGGGAAAATCATTCAATCTAGAAGGGTCTTAAGGTGGCTTACAAGGATACGCAAAATATAGCAAAATGGCAAAAAGAAAGAAAGAAAAAGAGAAAAAGAAGAAGGCAGATGGAGCCAAATATTCCAAAAGTACTACTTATGAATTTGCTAACAAATCTGATTCTAAAATATAATTTAGTCTCCTTTGCAGAGGGAAATCTGATGAATTATGAAAAGTATATAGTGTCTTATCAGGTAAGAGATATATTGTTCAGAAGACCCAGAACCTTCCTGATGTTTACATCAGCTAGGAAAATGGAAACAGTGATGTTGGAAATCAATATCTTGTACATGTTTAAAGTCTTCTAAATGTCATGAGCAAATACATGAGACACAGTAAATAAAATTTTTAAATAATTCTAAGCAAAAGTAAGAAGCAAAAAAGATACATGGTTGGCACAGAGAATAGTGAGAAGGCTCTTGTTAGAGAAAAGTTCAAGCATCTCCTCTTCCAGGAGACTTTTCTTAACCATACATCTTCAAACTGAGTTAATCACTTCTGAAAAACTATCTCTCTGCCTACTGTTGGGTCCTACTAAATAATTTCTTCAGGCATTGTAATTATTTGTTTGATAATCTCCTTCATTACTGAATCAGGAGTTGCTTGGGTACAAGGGCTCAAGGTTTTACACTGTTGTATCCCAAGCCTAAATTCTCAATTAATGTTTAATGAATTGAATTAATAAGAATATTAGATGGTCCTAAAGGAGTTTGCCCTATCCTATAGAAAGACTTTATTCTATAGAATGAAATTAAGTCCATCAGGCAAGTGAGTTAAATAGAAAGCTTTTCTAGGAATATTGGTTGCAAGAATGAATGCCTGGAACGATGAAGGCAGGAATCTTAGTGAGAAAACACAAAGCTGACCAATCTCAGCAGGTAATTTTTCTCACATCCGAATGGCTCATGCAAGAAGAAAAAAAAAGTTTGCAACGAAGTTCTGTTTAAATTATACTTCTTTCTTTCACTATTACATAAAAATAATTTCTACAAAAAATTAAATCCAAAAATAAATTTCCTTCCAGTGTGTATTCATGTATCTTAATATATATGAGGGAAAATTATAATGGCATTTATAAGGCAGTACTGATAGCTGCCATGAAGTTTCTCTATTTTGAAGGAATGTGGATAATAAGGAAGTCACATCTCTGAAAGACTGAGGAAATTGGGCTTTTTTTCTGCTCTAACACTCATGTTGAAAAGTCACTTAACTTTTCTGAGTGTCCATTTCCTTATTCATTAAAGGGATGTCAATAATACTTTTGACATCTTAGTCATGGGGTTACTCTGGGCATGGGCCCTGATTTATGACCTGACACTTAAAGGAGTAGGAGAGGATCCATAAATATTTATGGAAAGAAAGGATAAATTATATAATGAATATTAAAGTGTTGAGGCAAGACCGCAGATTCCAAGAAACAACATTATAAAAAATAAAATCATCTCATATTTGTGCCATTCTGTTTTGGAACCGTAGCCACAAAGAGGGAGGTAGTTTTTGTTCATGTCTTCATTCTCACTGAGACATAGCTGATTCTGGAGCAGGAACAGAAGATACTGGTGATTAGGAAGTGGCAGGATACTTTATTCCTTTAGCTCTGAGTGTCTTGAGAGATGTCTACAGAGCTGGTCATTTATGTAGAGAATTCTGGATTCTACCTTGCTTGCCGGAGGCTTCTGTGTCAACAGCCAGAATTGATGTGTGTCTAATTTTAACTCAAGTGGAGCAGACATTTATTTTGGGAAGACAGGATCCTTTGAAGAATGGTTGCAATTGCCTGTGGTCTGGTCAGAGCTGAATTTCTTGATCATCTTCCTTAGCCAGTGAGGAACATTTTATTACATTTTTACTGCCCATGGTAGGTTCTCTTTCTCTAACTTTCTAAAGGGCAGTTAGAATTTACTTTTAACTCCCCAAGATGTCTTATCTATCTCACACTTTCTGGAGTCTATCTGGTTTAGCCTTCATATATGACAGAAGGAATGTTCAAGCAGTAAACTTTGATGGCATTTTGGGGGACCACATTCCTCTCACCCTTCAGATTATAGCAGTTGTGATGATGGGAAGGATCCCTGAACCAAGAATTATATAAACTGGGGATACACTATCAGATCCTCCACTTTATATCACCATAACCTGAGGCAACTCAGGCATGAGACCTTTTAAGACTCTCTGTTTTATAAAACGTATGTTTAAATAACTCTGGCAAGCATCACAACCTTGTTGGGGCAAAAGAGCTTGCATAACTCAGTGAAACTATGAGCCATGCTGTGCAGGGCCACCTAAGAAGGATGGGTCATAGTGAAGAGTTCTGACAAAACATAGTCCATTGGAGGAGAGAATAGTAAACCACTCCAGTATTCTTGCCACAAGAACCCCATGAACAGTATGACAAGGCAAAAAGATATGACACCAAAAGATGAGCGCCCCAGGTCAGAAGGTGTCCAATACGCTACTAGGGAAGAGTGGAGGACAATTACTAATAGCTCCAGAAAGAATAAAGCAACTGGGCCAAAGTGGAAATGATCCTCAGTTGTGGATGTGTCTGGTGGTGAAAGTAAAGTGTGACACTGTAAAAACAATATTGCATAGGAGCCTGGAATGTTAGATCCATGCTTCAAGGTAAATTAGAGGTGGTGAAGCAGGAGATGGCAAGAGTGAACACTGACATCTTAAGAATCAGTGAACTAAAATGTATGGGAATGGGTGAATTTAACTCAGATGACCTTTATTTTCTATTTTTTATGTATTTTATTTTTTAACTTTAAAATATTGTATTTGTTTTGCCATATATCAACATGAATCTGCCACAGGTATACATGTGTTCCCCATCCTAAACCCTCCACCCTCCTCCCTCCCCATACCATACCTCTGGGTTGTCCCAGTGCACCAGCCCCAAACATCCAGTATCGTGTATCGAACCTGGACTGGTGACTCGTTTCATATATGATATTATACATGTTTCAATGCCATTCTCCCAAATCTTCCCACCCTCTCCCTCTCCCACAGAGTCCAAAAGACTGTTCTATACATCAGTGTCTCTTTTGCTGTCTCGTATACAGGGTTATTGTTACCATCTTTCTAAATTCCATATATATGCGTTAGTATACTGTATTGGTGTTTTTCTTTCTGGCTTACTTCACTCGGTATAATAGGCTCCAGTTTCATCTACCTCATTAGAACTGATTCAAATGTATTCTTTTTAATGGCTGAGTAATACTCCATTGTGTATATGTACCACAGCTTTCTTATCCATTCATCTGCTGATGGACATCTAGGTTGCTTCCATGTCCTGGCTATTATAAACAGTGCTTTGATGAACATTGGGGTACACGTGTCTCTTTCAATTCTGGTTTCCTCAGTATGTATGCCCAGCAGTGGGATTGCTGGGTCATATGGCAGTTCTATTTCCAGTTTTTTAAGGAATCTCCACACAGTTCTCCATAGTGGCTGTATTAGTTTGCATTCCCACCAACAGTGTAAGAGGGCTCCCTTTTCTCCACACCCTCTCCCGCATTTATTGTTTGTAGACTTTTGGATCGCAGCCATTCTGACTGGCATGAAATGGTACCTCATAGTGGTTTTGATTTGCATTTCTCTGATAACGAGTGATGTTGAGCATCTTTTCATGTGTTTGTTAGCCATCAGATGACCTTTATGTCTACTCCCGGGAGAAGGAAGTGGCAACCTACTCCAGTATTTTTGCCTGGAAAACCCCATGGACAGAAGAGGCTGGCAGGCTACAGTCTATGGGGTCGCAAAGAGTTGGACACGACTGAGTGACTTCACTTTTCACTTTTATATCTACTACTGTGGGCAAGAATCCCTTAGAAGAAATGGAGTAGACCTCATAGTCAACAAAATAGTCTGAAATGCAGTACTTGGGTACAATCTCAAAAATGACAGAATGATCTTGGTTTGTATCCAACGCAAACCATTCAACATCACAGTAATCAAAGTCTATGCCCCAACCACTGATGCTGAAGAAGCTGAAGTTGACCAGTTCTATGAAAGCTCTACAAAACCTTCTAAAACTAACACCAAAAAAAGATGACCTTTTCAAAATATCCTTCTCTCTCCTTCCCCACTGTGTCCAAAAGTCTGTTCTTTGTGTTTCTTTTGCTGTCCTGCAAGTAGAATCATCAGTACTATCTTCCTAGATTCCATATACATGCATTAATATATGACATCTGTCTCTTTTTCTGAGAGAATAGCTTTGAAACATATACATTATCATATGTAAAATAGATAGCCAGTGGGAGTTTGCTGTGTGACTAAGGGAACCCAAAGCTGATGCTGTGTGACAACCTAGAGGGGTGGGATAGGGAAAGAGGTGAGAGGAGGGTTCAAGAGAGAGGGGGCATATGCATACCTATGCGCGATGTTGATGTATGGTACAAACCATCACAATATTGTAATGATCCTCTAATTTTAAAAAATGTCCTTTTCATCACAGGGGATTAAAATGCAAAAGTAGGAAGTCAAGAGATACCTGGAGTAACAGGCAAGTTTGGCCTTGGAGTACAAAATGAAGCACAGCAAAGGCTAACAGAGTTTTGTCAGAACACACTGATCATAGCAAAGACCCTTTTCCAACAACACAAGAGAAGACTCTACACATGGACATTACCAGATGGTCAATACTGAAATCATATTGATTATATTCTTTGCAGTTGAAGATGGAGAAGCTGTATACAGTCAGCAAAAACAAGACCTGGAGTTGACTGTGGCTCAGATCATCAGCTCCTTATTGCAACATTCAGACTTAAATTGAAGAAAGTAGGGAAAACCACTAGGCCACTCAGGTATGACCTAAATCAAACCTCTTGTGACTATACTGTGGAGGTGATAAATAGATTAAAGGGATTGGACCTGGTAGACAAAGTGCATAAAGAACTATGGATGGATGTTCATAACACTTTACAGGAGGCAGTGACAAAAACCATACCAAAGAAAAAGAAACACAAGAAGGTAAAACCTGAGAAAGAAGAGAAGAAACACGAGAAGGTAAAACCTGAGAAAGAAGAGAAGAGAAAGGCAAGGGAGGAAATGGAAAGATAGAGCCAACTGAATGCAGATTTGCAAAGAATAGAAATGAGAGATAAGAAGGCCTTCCTGGAGAGAAGAGAAAGGCAAAGGGGAAAGGGAAAAACATACCAAACTGAATGCAGAATTCCAGAGAATAGCAACAAAATAAACAATGTGAATAAATACAGGAAAGCAAAAGAATGGGAAAAACTAGAGATCTCTTCAAGAGAATTAATATATCAAGGGAACAGTTCATACAATCATTCTGGGAATGATAAAGGACAGGAATGATAAGGACCAAACAGAAGCAGAAGAGATTAAGAAGAGTTAGCAAGGATACAAGAACTGTACAAGAAAGGTCTTAATGACCCAGATAACCATGATGGTGTGGTCACTCACCTAGAGACAGACATCTTGGAGTGTGAAGTCCAGTGGGTGTTAGGAAGCATTACTATGAACAAAGCCAGTGGAGGTGACGGAATTTCAGCTGAGCTATTTAAAATGCTAAAAGATGATGCTATGAAAGAGCTGCACTCAATATGCCAGCAAATTTGGAAAACTCAGCAGTGGCCACAGGACTGGAAAAGGTCAGTCTTCATTTCAATCCCAAAGAATTTTGAAACTACTGTACAACTGTGGTCATTTCACACACTAGTAAGGTTATGCTCAAAGTCCTTCAAGCTATGCTTCAGCAGTAGGTGAACTGAGAACTTCCAATGTAGAAGAAAGATTTTGAAAAGGCAGAGGAACCAGAGATCAAATTGCCAACATTCACTGGATCACAGAGAAAGCAAGGGTATTCCAGAAAAACATCTACTTCTGCTTCATTGACTACACAAATGCCTTTGTGTGGAGTATAGTAAATTGTGGAAAATTCTTAAAGAGATGAGAATATGAGACCACCTTACCTGTCTCTTGAGAAACCTGTATGTGGGTCAAGAAGAAACAGAACCAGATAAGGAACAACTGACTTGTTCAAAATTGGGAAAGTGTACGTCAAGTCTATATATTGTCATGTCACTCTGCTTATTTAACTTATATGCAGAGTACATCATGTGAAATGCTGGGGTGGATGAATCACAAGTTGGAATCCAGATTTCCAGAAACATCGACCTCAGATGTGCAGATGATACCACACTAATGGCAGAAAGTAAAGAGGAGCTAAGAACCTCTTCAGTTCAGTTCACTTGCTCAGTTGTGTCCGACTCTTTGCGACCCCATGAATTGCAGCGCACCAGGCCTCCCTGTCCATACCAACTCCTGGAGTTCACTCAGATTCATGTTCATCGAGTCAGTGATGCCATCCAGCCATCTCATCCTCTGTCGTCCCCTTCTCCTCCTGCCCCCAATCCCTCCCAAATCAGAGTCTTTTCCAATGAGTCAACTCTTCGCATGAGGTGGCCAAAGTACTGGAGTTTCAGCTTTAGCATCATTCCTTCCAAAGAAATCCCAGGGCTGATCTACTTCAGAATGGACTGGTTGGATCTCCTTGCAGTCCAAGGGACTCTCAAGAGTCTTCTCCAACATCACAGTTCAAAAGCATCAATTCTTTGGTGCTCAGCCTTCTTCACAGTCCAACTCTCACATCCATACATGACCACAGGAAAAACCATAGCCTTGACTAGACGGACCTTTGTTGGCAAAGTAATGTCTCTGCTTTTGAATATGCTATCTAGGTTGGTCAAAACTTTCCTTCCAAGGAGTGTATTTTAATTTCATGGCTGCAGTCACCATCTGCAGTGATTTTGGAGCCCCCAAAAATAAAGTCTGACACTGTTTCCACTCTTTCCCCATCTATTTCCCATGAAGTGATGGGACCAGATGCCATGATCTTAGTTTTCTGAATGTTGAGTTTTAAGCCAACTTTTTCACTCTCCACTTTCACTTTCATCAAGAGGCTTTTCAGTTCCTCTTCACTTTCTGCCATAAGGGTGGTGTCATCTGCATATCTGAGGTTATTGATATTTCTCCCGGCAATCTTGATTCCAGATTGTGCTTCTTCTAGCACAGCATTTCTCATGATGTATTCTGCATATAAGTTAAATGAAGGTGAAATAGGAGAGAAATTCAACATTCAAAAAATGAAGATCATGGCATCCAGTCCCATCACTTCTTGGGAAGTAGTTGGGGAAAAAATGAAAGCAGTGACAAATCCTGAGAAATGCTGGACTGGATGAAGCACAAGCTGAAATTAAGATTGCCAGGAAAAATATCAATAACCTCAGATATGCAGATAACAGCTCCCTACGGCAGAAAGCGAAGAATTAAAGAGCCTCTTGACAAAAGTGAAAGAGAAGAGTGAAAAAGATGGCTTAAACTCAACATTCAGAAAACTAAGATCATGGCATCTGGTCGCATCACTTTATGGCAAATAGATGGGGAAACAATGAAAACAGTGACAGACTTTATTTTGGGGGGCTCCAAAATCACTGCAGATGGTGACTGCAGCCATGAAATTAAAAGATGCTTGCTCCTTGGAAGAAAAGTTATGAACAACCTAGACAGCATGTTAAAAAGCAGAGAGATTACTTTGCCAACAAAGGTCCATCTAGTCAAAGCTACGATTTTTCCAGTAGTCATGTATGGATGTGAGAGTTGGACTATAAAGAAAGCTGAGCACCAAAGAATTGATGCTTTTGAACTGTGGTGTTGGAGAAGACTCTTGAGAGTCCCTTGGACTGCAAGGAAATCCAACCAGTCCATCCT
>NW_011494742.1:1658491-1676971 GCF_000754665.1 Bison bison bison | reverse complement strand
TCTGGAACTCCAAAATCACTGCAGATGGTGACTCAGGAATGAAATTGAAAGACACTTGCTCCTTGGAAGGAATGTTATGACAAACCTAGACAGTGTATTAAAAAGCAGAGACATCACTTTGCCGACTAAGGTCTGTATAGTCAAAGCTATGATTTTTCCAGTAGTCATGTATGGATGTGAGTGTTGGACTGTAAAGAAGGCTGAGTGCCAAAGAATTTTTGGTTTTAAATTGTAGTCCTGGAGAAGACTCTTGAGATCCCTTGGGCTACAAGGAGATCAAACCAGCCAATCCTATAGGAAATCAACCTTGAATATTCATTGGAAGGACTGATGCTGAAGCTGAAGCTCCAATACTTTGGCTCCCTGACGCAAAGAGCCGGCTCATTGGAAAAGACTTTGATACTGAGAAAGACTGAATGGAAAAGGAGAAGAGAGTAGCAAAGGATTAGATGGTTAGATAGCATCACTGATTCAATGAACATGACTTTAAGCAAACTCTGGGAAATAGTGAAGGACAGGGAATCCTGACCTGCTGCAGTCAGACATGAACAGCAACAACATATTTTAAAAAAATACCATTACTTTTCTGGACTCCAGAGGTATGCCTGGAGTTTATGTCATTCATCGTACAAAACTTTCAAGACATTTGTCGGTTGTTACTCTTCGAATCTCTAAGGCCTTGATTCCATAATCACCCTTTGTATCTTTTAATTTTACTTAAAGATGGAGTTGGGCATGGAAAAAAGAAAGATATAAAAGAAATTTACCAAGAATGCCTTCCAGATAGAGCTTCTTCTACTTTGAAGCAAGTGGTATCATGAAAGACTCAAAGCAGGACATTGACAGGGAGCTCCTGCCAATGTCCTACTTTAACTCCTAGTGGGATAAGGGCAAGTTGGTGTTTTCTCAAGACCATGTGACCAAGTGATTTTTCTGAAGATTAAGTCATCACAAGGGTTTTCACAGGGTCATGGGGCAACTTCATTTTGAGAAGCATTTCACTCAAGTTAAGGTACTAGAGTCTTCTCTATACCTAAGTGCATATGCTGCTGGGATAATTATAAGAATGGTGTTCTCCTCAGGATTTTTCCATTTACCATGGTTATAAACACAGGAGATCATCAGAAAACAGTGATAGACAGAGCATTATAAAATGTAAGTGGAATGCAACCCCAGTAGGGTGCCAAAAAGAGCAATGGAAGGTTTGAAATGTCAGGTCATTTTCCAGAAGCTCTGGAAACTTAAAAAATCATTTTGTTTTTCTGGACCCCATTATTTTATCTTTTAAGTGCAGAGGGGTAAAGTGCATCAGTTAAATGTGGGTTCTGGATCCAGAGTCTTTGAGTGTCTTTCCAAGACTACCCATAGGCCTTTGGTGAATTAGAAAAAAAAAAAAAAAAAGATATCTTTTCCTCTATGAGGGTTCATTGTTGGCTTGTTGAGCTGAGAATGGGTTAAATATCAGACTCCAATTGGTCCCTTGCAACGCACTTTTGTACAATGCCTAAGCCCCATAACCGTACATGGCAGCATGGGTTTATCTTAGCTATGATACACTCTTGCTCTCCAATCTTTAGCAACTTATTTAGAATCCCTAAGCTTCTGCTTTCTTAGCTGTATGGTGAAGGACAGAGAAGCCTGGCGAGCTGCAGTCCATGGGGTCGCAAAAAGTTGGACACCACTGAGTGACTGAACAGCAACCTAAAAGCATTGTTTTGGGGATTAAGTGCTGTAACAGATATAAAGTACTAGGTGTATACTAAGCATTCAGTGCTGGTTTTCAGTAAGATCATCAAAATAATTTTGAAAATGCCAAGACGTATTGGAAAAAAAAAACTGTGTTTCTGGAAGTCAAGAAGGGAAAGTGGGTTACCATGAACTAGAGATGTGCTCAGAGGCGACCCTTAAGGATCAGCTAGAGTTTTAGGTGAGCACCTAGCCAGGAAAATACATTATGAGTAGAGAGAATTTCATCAAGGCCAGGTCAAGTGTAGATAGAGAGAGAACAAATGAGCAAATTCACTGTTTGGTGACAGAAACTTTGTGTTGGGAAAGCCAATTCAGTTCAGTTCAGTCACTCAGTCATGTCTGACTCTTTAAGACCCCACAATTTGTAGCACGCCAGGCCTCACTATACATCACCAACTCCCGGAGTTTACCCAAACTCATGTCCATCGAGTCAGTGATGCCATCCGGCCATCTCATTCTCTGTCATCCCCTTCTCCTCCTGCCCCCAATCCTTCCCAGCATCAGAGTCTTTTCCAATGAGTCAGCTCTTCCAATGAGGTGGCCAAAGTACTGGAGTTTCAGCTTCAGCATCATTCCTTCCAAGGAAATCCCAGGGCTGATCTCCTTCAGAATGGACTGGTTGGATCTCCTTGCAGTCCAAGGGACTCTCAAGAGTCTTCTCCAACACCACAGTTCAAAAGCATCAGTTCTTTGGTGCTCAGCCTTCTTCACAGTCCAACTCTCACATCCATACATGACCACTGGAAAAACCATAGCCTTGACTAGATGGACCTTTGTTGGCAAAGTAATGTCTCTGCTTTTGAATATGCTGTCTCGGTTGGTCATAACTTTCCTTCCCAGGAGTAAGTGTCTTTTAATTTCATGGCTGCAGTCACCATCTGCAGTGATTTTGGAGCCCCCCAAAAATAAAGTCTGCCACTGTTTCCACTGTTTCCCCATCTATTTCCCATGAAGTGGTGGGACCAGATGCCATGATCTTTGTTTTCTGAATGTTGAGCTTTAAGCCAACTTTTTCACTCTCCTCTTTCACTTTCATCAAGAGGCTTTTTAGTTCCTCTTCACTTAGAGGGGCATAAGTATTCTGATGCGTCAGAGGATATTTAGGTATGAAAAAGCAGTGCAAGTAAGGTACTGATTATTACAGAGATTCTGTGGGTGGTAAGGGTTACCATTTTGTCTCTATATTGTAGAGAAGTGAAACATCCAAATCACTCAAGTCCTCAGGCTAACATCTGTGTTCTCCCAGGAAGGAAATGTCACCTCGAATACAAATGTGCTCTGATTGATGATGAAATGACTGATGTCACTCATTCTCATCCCTTTGTAGGAAGTCTGCCTTTTCCTTTTGGGCAGTTTTTTTGGAATTTCTTTTCCTTTGATGTTTTAATTTTACAGATTTGTGTCCAAGTATAGTGTAGCTTGTAATTCTCCTCAGGTTTTCAAATTCTTACAATCTAAAGATGCAAATCTTTTTTTCCCCCCTTTTCATTAGGAACATTTTCAGGCGTTATTTCAGGCATATTGCGTATTCTCCATTTTTTTTTAATCTGACTATTAATTCTGGAACTCAAATTAGATGCACTTGCAATTTCTGCATCAGGTTTCCATCTCATTTAATATCAATCTAATATTTTCTGTCTCCTTTTTGTGAATTAGGCTTAATATATAGGTTACTGCTTTGCCCTTCAGCTGTGTGTTTTTTTAATCATTATTTTTTCATCTTAAAGACCTTCATTCTTTATCATAGTTGTTTACTCTTGTTTCATAATCTCCTGTCTTTGTTTCATAGTTATTTTTTAGAGAATGTGAAATTTTCCCCATTGTCTCCCTGAGAATACTAAGTGTACTCTTTTAAGAGCTTTTGAGATTACCCTGTCATTACTATTCCTTTTTATAGCATTAGCTTTCCTCAGATTATTGGTGGTTGCCAGCCAAATGCTTGTCTTCAAGAAAAATTTTCCACACGAATTTCCCACACAGCTTTTTGTTACCTGCGAGAGCCTCCTTGGGGGCAGAGCAGCAGGTGTCTGTCCTTGTTGGCACCGTGGCGTTGGCTTCTCCTGTCAGTCTATCTTTCTCTTTTATTAACGCTTTATTTGCTTTTGAATATGGCTTTGTAGTCATTGATTTCTTTCGCATATATGTGATGGTGTGGCACAAGATGTGAAGATTTCAGAAAGCGTCCAGTCCCCTTTCTTAAAGTAAGAAATTTTATATTTTAAATTCTTAGAAACTGTTTCTCCGATCTCATGTGTGTGTGTGTGTGTGTGTGTGTGTGTGCGTGCGGGCACATTCAGTCGCTCAGTCGTATCCGACTCTTTGTGATCCCATGGACTGTAGCAAGCCAGACTGCTCAACTCATGGAGTTTTTCAGGCAAGAACGCTGGAGTGGGTTGCCATTTTCTCCTCCAGAGGATCTTCCCAACCAAGGGATCGAAATTGAGGCCCATTTGTCTCCTACACAGGCAGTTAGTTTCTTTATCACTGAGCCACCTGGGAAGCCCAAGATCTCCTATAAGTCTAAAATTGGATAGTTCTGTAAGTTCTTTTAGGCATAAAGCTACACATTGAAATAACATTTCAAGGTTTAACTCTTTTTGTTGTTTTGTTTTTTATTTCTTAGAAGGTCAAATTAGCGTTTGCCAAAGAAAATGAAATGTGTACTAAAATGTTACAAAACCCTGAGTTTTTATTTGTGTTTAGCTTCCCTTACTGTTTATTTCCAAACAAAACTGAAGCAATGCTTAATTTTTCCATGTGCTCTTAAACCATACTGTCCAATATGATAGCCACTAACTACATGTAGCTATTTAAATTTATTGCAATTAAAATTAAATTAAAGATTCAGTTTTTCAGTAGCACTATCCACATTTCAAGTGTTCAGTAGCTCTTATGTGGATAGTCATTACCATATCCAGCACAAATATAGAACATTCTCTACATCACACAGATTTCTGTTAGCAGACTGATTTAGATTATTTAGATTCCAGGGATATAAACAGATTTTGTCCTTACAAAATATATATATTTATGTTTGTGTGTGTGATTCTTATATAATTCTGGGTTTCTTTGGTGAACAATATTGAATATATATTAAATACATTTATTTAGATTCTGTAGTTAAAATCTTAACTATATAAATAGGCTGTCTGAGTCCTTCACTGGTAGAATTCCAACTGGAGTGTTCCCTGTGCTTATACCTTCCTGTCATAATAGGTCAGGAACCAAGATCGATCAGAGTACTGGAAACAAAGTACATGTTCCACGTTTTGGAAGTAGAAGCAACAATATCTTATCCATTTTCATCTCCATGAGAAAACCACTTCCTTAAAGATAATGTATCAGTTTGCTAGGGCTGCCATAGCACAATACCAGAGTGGTGTCCTGAACCACAGAAATGTATTTTCTCACTGTTCTAGAGGCTAGAAGTCCAACATCAATGGGATGGCAGGGTTGACTTTTCTCTTAGGCATCTCTCTTTGGTTTGCAGAAGGCTGCCTTGTAGATGCCTCTTTAAAGGGTCTTTTCTTCATGTACCTGTATTCCTGGTGTCTCTTCTGGGTATCTAAATTTCCACTTCTCATAAGGGCACCAGGTTTTAAGTTAGGGCCCACTCTAATGACAGTCTTCAAATATAGTCATATGCAAAGATTTTGGGGTTTAAGGTTTCACATATGAATTTTGGGGGAACATGATTCAGCCCATAACAGATAATATCTATACAACTGAGAAAAAGATTATCATCAACTCCTGTTGTACTAAAAGGCTAAGAGTTCTCCTGGTAAATTTAATTTTTTGTATATTGGAGGGCAAGTAGAAAGCAAGACAATTCCAGAGAGCATCTACTTCTGCTTCATTGACTATGCTACAGCCTTTAACTGTGTAGATCACAACAAACTGTGGAAAATTCTTAAAGAGATGGGAACACCAGACCACCTTATCTGCCTCCTGCAAAACCTGTATGGAGGTCAAGAAGCAACAGTTATAACTGGACATGGAACAAGAAACTGGTTCAAAATTGGGAAAGGAAAACATCAAAGCTGTATGTTGTCACCCGACTTATTTAACTCATATTCAGAGTACATCATGTGAAATGTTGGACTGGATGAAGCACAAGCTGGAATCAAGATTTCCAGGAGATTCATCAATAACCCCAGATATGCAGATGACACCACCCTTATGGCAGAAAGTGAAGAGGAACTAAAGAGCCTCTTGATGAAGGTGAAAGAGGAGAGTGAAAAATCTGGCTTAAAACTCAACATTCAGAAAATTAAGATCATGGCATCTGGTTCCATTACTTCATGGCAAATAGATGGGGAGACAGTGGAAACAGTGGCTGACTTTATTTTCTTGGGCTCCAAAATCACTGCAGATGGTGACTGCCACCATGAAATTAAAAGACGCTTGCTCCTTGGAAGAAAAACTATGACAAATATAGACAGCATATTAAAAAGCAGAGACATTACTTTGCCAACAAAGGTCCATATAGTCACAGCTACAGTTTTTCCGGTAGTCATGTATGAATGTGAGAGTTGGGCCATAAAGAAAGCTGAGTGCTGAAGAATTGATGCCTTTGAGCTGTGGTGTTAAAGAAGACTCTTGAGAGTCCCTAGGACTGCAAGGAGACCAAACCAGTCAATCTTAAAGGAAATCAACCCTGAATATTCATTGGAAGGACTGATGCTAAAGCTGAAGCTCCAATACTTTGGCCACCTGATGTGAAGAGCTGACTCATTAGAAAAGATGCTGATGCTGGGAAAGACTGAAGGCAGGAGGAGAAGGGGATGACAGAGGATGAGATGGTTGGAAGGCATCACCAACTCAACAAACAAGAGTTTGAGCAAGCTCCAGCAGATGTTGAAGGACAGGGAAGCCTGCTGTGCTGCAGTCCATGGGGTTGCAAAAAGTTGGGCTTGACTGAGTGACTGAACAACAGCAACAAGAAACGCCCAGTGGCTTCGCATGTTACATCCTTAAAACTAAAGTCTGTTGTGTGTCAGTACTTGCTTTTCCCCAGTAATGAGGAAGCTTCAGTGTCCAGGAGTAAATATTCCTTCTAAAATCACAGAGAAGGCTAGAGAGTCATCTTGGAGCCGTCATTCAACTTTTTTGAATCTGTGCTCTCTGTTATAAAATGGAAACAATCAAAACTGTCTTATAACACCATTTTCAAAGTGAATGCCTGTGAAACTAGTACCTAGCACAAATCATACCTCACAGTTCATGCTCTACAAATATCTGTTGGAAAGAGAAGAGACTGAGTTTGTACTGACTTCCAGACAGTCTGTATTAAAATCAAACAAACAAACAAACTTATCAAGAATGTTTTTCTCCTCTTTCTTAATGTTCAGTAAATATAGTAAGATTTATGTAATTAAATACTTCATTTAAATGAACTTTAGCTTACTAAGGTTTAATGAAAACCCTGTAGACTACTAAGCTAGTTAAGAATGAAAACCTTGTAAGCTGGTAAAGAATCTGCCTACAATGCAGGAGACCCTGGTTCAATTCCTGGGTTGGAAAGATCCACTGGAGAAGGGATAGGCTACCTACTCCAGTATTCCTGGGCTTCCCTCATGGCTCAGCTGGTAAAGACTCTGCCTGCAATGTGGGAGGCCTGGGTTCGATCCCTGGGTTGGGAAGATGCTCTGGAGAAGGGAACGGTTACCCAGTCCAGTATTCTGGCTTGGAGAATTCCATGGACTACAGTCTATGGGGTCCCAAACAGTTGGACATGACTGAATGACTTTCACTTTCACTTTTTCAGATTAAGGTGAAATATATAGAAGATATTGTCCTCTTCACCAGAAGACTGGTGGTGATCCCAGCACAAATTTTGTGGACTAGCTGAGAAAGGTGGTGGGAAGTCACCTAATTTGAAAACCTGCTATTCCTGATAGTCTTCCTTTGTGAGAGTCTCTGTGTCCTGGGTTCATTTGGGAGCTCCCTGGAGGAGTTTGCTTCCTGATTAATTACATTACTTCAAGAAATAACTGAGAAAAGAACACAAATACTTTTGAATTGGAAGGAAGTATAATGCAGCCTTCCACCCAAAAAGTGAAAGTGAAAGTTGCTCAGTTGTGTCCGACTCTTTGCAACCCCATGAACTATACAGTCCATGGATTTCTCCAGCCAGAATACTGGAGTGGGTAACCTTTCCCTCCTCCAGGGGATCTTCCCAACCCAGGGATCGAACCCAGGTCTCCTGCATTGCAGGTGGATTCTTTACCAGCTGAGCCACAAGGAAAGGCCATCTACTTAGAGGAGGTATCCTTTCTTCCACACCTTAAGCTTCCCTTGGGTGATCCTCAGAGTATCAAGTTTACTATCTGACAAGGCACATCTTTCCCACCTTGGGTCTGATTGTTAAGAATTCCCACCATACACTGAGAAAAAGATCATCTTGCCTCTCACTGTTAACCCTGGAAGCAATTGCAGCACCTCCCAACTCAGTCTTAAAAACACTCTGAGGGAGTTCCCTGATAGCCTAGATTCTGTGCGTTCACCGCCATGGCCCAAGTTCAATCCCTGGTCAGGGAACTGAGATCCCACAAGCTGTGTGGCATGCGTCCCCATGCTCCCCCATCTCCAAACTCCCAACACTCTGAAAGCTACATTTATGGACTAGAAAGAGCACAAACTCACAGATTTAGTGTCTTCCTGGTGGCTTAGAGGTTAAAGCATCTGCCTCTAATGCGGGAGACCTGGGTTCGATCCCTGGGTAAGGAAGATCCACTAGAGAAGGAAATGGCTACCCACTCTAGTATTCTTGCCTGGAGAATCCCATAGACGGAGGAGCCTGGTGGGCTACAGTCCACCGGGTTGCAAAGAGTCGGACACGACTGAGAGACTTAACTAACTTAACACGTTCCATTGGTACCAGTATTAAAATGCTGCTTGGAGGACTATGCCTGCAGTTCAAGTTTTCCCATTGTGCATTGAGTCATTAAAGGTGTGTGGGTGATGCCAACCTCATGGAAAGTTGGCTGAATGATTAATGGATTTGGCTTCTGATTTTAGAGGCTCCTATTAATTAAAAGGGTTTGGGTCTTTTCCATGAAGACACTGTTACAGCTTCTCCTGCCACCTCCTCACTTCCTTATAAAGTGAGTAAGATGAGTAATTTTAATTTTAAAGTGTGGAAACCATTTCTTGTCATTTCCTTTTGGAAATCTCTGGTCAAAATCATTCTAAAAACACATTTTAAGTCTATAATATATGAACAGCTCTAGAACAGAAGAAAATTGGTAAAGATGCCAGCAAATGTACTTTAGCAGTTTTATCTTGTAGAGTCATTACCTTTATCATGAGAAATTTCAAGAACAGTGTTTATAGACATCTTCACAAAACAAGGATGTTAGTAACACTGGAATCATTAAAATGTGGAAGAAGCTCATATTTGTCATCACTGCCTCCTTACCATGGATGGATAATGAGTTATGTGAGATCAGAGTATGGTGGAGTGGAACTAGCCCCCAAATGTGTGTCAGGGAACCTGGGTTCAAATCTTGGCTGTAAAATAAACTGATCATGTTGCACATAACTTTTATTGACTTCAGTGTTCTCATCAGAAATAAATGGTAAATATAGATAAGGTTATGTGAAGAATGTAGAAAAATCTATAAATATTAGTCAAGTTTTTATTTAGCCCCACTCACCTGTTGTCTTACAACCCATTATGACTCCCAGGTTTTAGACGCACCGTTAAAATTGAGATTATCCTCTCTGATAATCTTTCAAGGTCAGCAGTAAACTAACCAACAGAATTAGAAAGTAGCATAGTGATGTGGAAAAGATTTGGAGTCATATGTTCCTGGGTTCAAATTCTAGCTTTATTTACCCAAATAATCTTAAATTACTTGACTTCCTTGATTTAATATCTAAAATGATAGTAATGTAATTTACTTAATCAGATTACTGTAAGGACAAAAAGATAATATATACACAGGGCCTGGCACCAAGCATATATTTATTAAATATTATCATAAACACCCCTGCTCCTGCCTACCCTTCCTCTCTTCTTTCCTTTCTTCATTCCATTAGAAATCACTCACTGTCTTGACCAACCAATAAGGAACATGTAATAAAGGATAGAGGCGGTGAAAGGAGGAGTAGATTGACTGGATCCAGAGAGTCAGCAGGGCAGGAAAACAATCCACCTTGATCTTGTCCTTCTGGTAAGGGATAAGTATCCTGTGAGGAATTTATTCTCACCTTTTTATCCTAGACCCCTGCTGTGTCCTCCTTACACACAGAGTAGAGGGAAGATCAAGGAAAGATCCTTGGTCTTAAGTCTCTACCATTATTCTCTTACATAGCTCCTTTCTCAGGTCAGGACAGCAGGCTGGAAATATATGCATAAGCTCTTTGAGCTGCTTGGAGAAGCACCTGAAAGTTGTAGTTTTGACATACTTCACACAACAAATAAGAGAACTTCAGATTTTGCTTGCATGTAATCATACTGAGGGCTCTTTTAGTCTCAAAATGAATCTACTCAGAGCATCTTCATAGTAATATTTCTCCAGTGTGAGGATGTTATAAGTACTCAGGATCATGCCTGCCAAATTGAAGTTGATCCTGGTTACATTTGATCTCACGGCTCCCTGTAACGGGCAGACTGAGGTCCTGATGAGGCACGCACCCAGGAGGTTCAGGTCAGACCAGAAGGAGCCCAAGGTAATGTAAAGAGCTCAGTGTGATAAATTTAGACAAGAATGCTAGCCCAGACTCCATCATGACTTGTTTGGGACCTCAGGCAGATCTTTTGAGCTTTTAAAGACTTGATGCCTCATCTTTAAAATGTGGATAATTATCCTTATACTTCTTTGCCTTACAATGATATGATGAAGATGAATGCAGATTACAGGTATATAAGTCTTATATAAAAACAAAATGCTATTATTATCTTTAATAATAGTCTTCTGAAGTCTTGCCATAACTGTCCTGGGGCTCTAATCTATGGTACCACTTTATAATGAGGTCTTTTGGGAATTCCACTAACCATATGTCCTTGGATGCCTTTCAAATTGGAACAGAATCATAGTGCTAGAGAGTATTAGAGCTGGAAGTGATTGCAATACTTCTAGTTCAACCCTCGCGTTTTACAGATGAAGAAAAGGAAAGGATAAAGAAAGGGACTTGCTCCAGGTCCTCTAGCTACACAGTGGAAGAGCAGATACAGGAATCGCCTGGCTCTATACACTGAATTTTACTTTTACATAGAGAGTGCCTAAACCACTTCTTCCCTCATGACTCTCACAGCTATAGCTTGATCCCTCCTCATTTCTCAGACAAAGTCTCACAATAGTTCTATGTAGCTTTCAGTATGACAGTACAATCTCATTCTTCTTACTGCCGCTGTGAGATTTTAAAAGTACGTATCATAAACACACACACAAACTCATCATTTAAATACTTTAAGTGCTCCCCTATTACCTTCAATATAAAATTAAAATTTCTTAAATTAGGGAATACAACATGTCAACCAGGATCCACCTCACCTGCAGGCTCCCTTTGACTGCAACTTTACCTTCCAGATTTCCAGACTTCCGTTTGCTGTTGGGCAAGTGATCCATGCTTTCTCTTCCTCCTTTCACTTTCAGAGTGATCTTCCCTCTACTTGAGCCTTGTTTCCCCATGTCTTCATATGTAAAATCCCTTCAGCTGCTGCTAACTCACTTCAGTCGTGTCCGACTCTGTGCGACCCCCATAGACGGCAGCCGACCAGGCTCCCCCGTCCCTGGGATTCTCCAGGCAAGAACACTGGAATGGGTTGCCATTTCCTTCTCCAATGCATGAGAGTGAAAAGTGAAAGTGAAGTCGCTCAGTCGTGTCCGACTCTTTGCGAACCCATGGACTGCAGCCCACCAGGCTCCTCCGTCCATGGGATTTTCCAGGCAAGAGTACTGGAGTGGGGTGCCATTGCCTTCTCGGAAAATCCCTCCTAGTCACCCATTATATAATGTTCTCCTCCACCCCCGTGAACTCTTGTTATGGGCGCTTTGTTCTCACTCCAGACACACTTTTACTATAACGCCTTCACGCGGTGGGAACCGGAAGAAAGAGATTGGGGCTGGAATAGCTGAGCTTTCATAGCTCAGTGGGTAAAGAATCTACCTGCAATGTGGGAGATGTGGGTTCGATTCCTGGGTCGGGAAGATCCCCTGGAGAAGGAAATGGCAATCCACCCCAGTATTCTTGCCTGGAAAATCCCATGGATGGAGGAACCTGGCGGGCTACAGTCCATGGGGTCGCAGGAGTCGGACACAACTTAGTGACTAAACCACAACCACCACCAAGATCTGTGCCAGCGCTTCCATGAATCTATGCAATCACAGAGGACTGGGCTTTCAGGGAAGACTTTATGTAGGTGCAGGGATCTGAAGGATACAGAAGTTAGGAAAAAGAAGAGAGAAAAATATGTATCAATTTTTACTTGTCCATGGGTTGTTTTATGAGACCCTTAAAGCTGTCTATCACTCAGGTCATGTTACAATGTTTCTACAGGCAGGTTCATATCTTTCTAATTCTTAATTCTTGCTTTTTCCATGTCCTCACACCTCATGCTTAGAAGGTCGTCTACATGCAGACATGCAGTAGCACAAGGAAGTATATCTGATTCAGAATAGGACAAAGAAAAATTGCTGCCTGTCACTTCTGCTGCCTTCAAATAATGGTGCAGTCCTCGCTCTCCTTCTCTTCCTCCACCTCCTTCTCTCTCTCTTCCTCCTCTTCCTCTTCTTACGTGTAGCATCTCAGGAGAAGATGTAGGAGGCAGGAGGTGGAATGCTCCAGGTCTCTCTAAAGGGACTGTCCCCGTGTTCTCTAGCAACCTGTCTCTAGTAACAATTCCTCCTACACTAGGTGAAGGAAACAATTCTAAAACAGGATTCAGTAATTACAGCATAACCCTACAGATTTACAGACTCCATAGTGTCCTAAATTATCATTATTAGGTACATAAAAAACTTATAAAGCTGGAGAAGGCATTAGTTCATCCTTTTTTAAGGCTGAGTAATATTTACCTGAGGTTATTGATATCAATAACCTCAGATATGCAGATGACACCACCCTTATGGCAGAAAGTGAAGAAGAACTAAAGAGCCTCTTGATGAAAATGAAAGAGCAGAATGAAAAAGTTGGCTTGAAGCTCAATATTCAGAAAACTAAGACCATGGCATCTGGTCCCATCACTTCATGGCAAATAGATGGGGAAACAGTGGAAACAGTGACAGACTTTATTTTTTTGGACTTCAAAACCACTGCAGATGGTGACTGCAGCCATGAAATTAAAAGACGCTTGCTCCTTGGAAGAAAAGTTATGACCAAACTAGACAGCTTATTAAAAGCAGAGACATTACTATGCCAACAAAGGTCCATCTAGTCAAAGCTATGGTTTTTCCAGTAGTCATATATGGATGTGAGAGTTGGACTATTAAGAAAGCTGAGGGCTAAAGAATTGATGCTTTTGAACTGTGGTGTTGGAAAAGACTCTTGAGAGTCCCTTGGACAGCAAGGAGATCCAACCAGTCCACCCTAAAGGAAATCAGTCCTGAATATTCATTGGAAGGACTGATGCTGAAGCTGAAACTCCAATACTCTGGCCACATGATGAGAAGAACTAACTCCTTTGAAAAGACCCTGATGCTGGGAAAGATTGAAGGTGGGAGGAGAAAGGATGAGATGGTTTGATGGCATCACCAACTCAATGGACATGAGTTTCAGTAGGCTCTGGGAGTTGGTGATGGACAGGGAGGCCTGGCGTGCTGCAGTCTATGGGGTCGCAAAGAGTTGGACACGACTGAGCAACTGAACTGAACTGAAATATTCACCTGAGCTATTTCAAATCCTAAAAGATGATGCTGTTAAAGTGCTGCCCTCAATATATCAGAAAATTTGGAAAACTCAGCAGTGGCCACAGGACTGGAAAAGATCAGTTTTCATTCCAATCCCAAAGAAGGGCAATGCCAAAGAATGTTCAAACTGTCACACAATTGTGCTCATTTCACATGCTAGCTAAGTAATGCTCAAAGTCCTTCAAGCTAGGCTTCAACAATACATGAACCAAGAACTTCCAGATGTACCAGCTGGATTTAGAAAAGGCAGAGGAACTAGAGATCAAATTGCCAACATACATTGGATCATGGAAAAAGTAAGAGAATTTCAGAAAAACACCTACTTCTGCTTCATTGACTATGCTAAATCATAGTCATTGACTGTGTGGATCATAAAAAACTGTGGAATATTCTTAAAGACATGGGAATACCAGACCACCTATCTGCCTCTTGAGAAACCTGTATGCAAGTCAAGAATCAACAGTCAGAACTGGACATGGAACAGCAAACTGGTTCAAAATTGGGAAAGGTATACATTAAGGCTGTATGTTGTCAACTTACTTATTTAACTTATATGCAGAGTTCATCATGTGAAATGCTGGGCTGGATGATGCAGAAGCTGGAATCAAGATTGTTGGGAGAGATATCAATAACCTCAGATATGCAGATGGCACCATCTTTATGGTAGAAAGCAAAGTAGAACTGAAGAGCCTCTTGAAGAAGGTGAAAGAGGGGAGTGAAAATGCTTGCTTAAAACTCAACATTCAACAAACTAAGATCATGGCATCCCATCCCATCACTCGTGGCAAATAGATGGGGAAACAATGACAGACTTTATCTTCTTGGGCTCTTAAATCACTGTGGATAGTGACTGGAGCCATTAAATCCATTAAAGCACCTTTAAATCCATCTCTAAATCAATTAAAGATGATTGTTCCTTGGAAGAAAAGCTATGATCAACCTAGACAGCATGTTAAAAAGCAGAGACATCACTTTGCTGACAAAGGTCTGTATACTCAAAGCTATGTTTTTTTCTCAGTAGTCATGTATGGATGTGCGATGTGGACCATAAGGAAGACTGAGCACAGAAGAATTGATACTTTGGAACTTGAAAGAAAACTCTTGGGAGTCCCTTGGACTGCAAGGAGATCAAACCAGTCAATCCTAAAGGAAATCAATCCTCAATATTCACTGGAAGGACTGATATGGAAGCTGAAGCTCCAATTCTTTGCCCACATGATGGGAAGAGCCAACTGATTGGAAAAGACAATGATGCTGGGAAAGACTGAGGGCAGGAGGAGAAGGGGGAGACAAGACGAGTTCATTGGATGGCATCATTGACTCAATGGACATTAGTTTGAGCAAACTCCAGGAGATAGTGAAGGACAGGGAAGCCTAGCAAACTGCGGTCTATGGGGTTGCAAAGAGTCAGACATAACTGAACAACTGAATGACAAAATATTACATGGATGGACCTAGAGATTGTCATGATGAGTGAAGTAAGTCAGACAGAGAAAGACAAATATCATAGGATATAACTTATACTGGAATATTTAAGAAAGGGGGATTGTTATTTTTCAGTTGCTAAGCCATCTATCCAACTCTTTGAGACCCCATGGACTGAAGAATGTTGGGCTTCCCTGTCTCATATACAAAGCAGAAATAGAATCACAGATATCTTATCTACAAAACAGAATTAGAGACACAGAAAATATGGTTATTTTCTAAAGACAAGTAGAAAGAAAACCTATGGTTACCAAGGGGAAAAGCCAGAGGGTGGGAAGGGATAAATTGGAAGCTGGGAATGACATACACACACTACTATATATGAAATAGATAACTACTAAGCACTGACTGTATAGTGCAGGGAACTCTACTCTGTAATGGCCTAAAAGGAAAAAGAATCTTAAAAAAAGTGGATCTATGCATGTGTATAACTGATTCACTTTGCTGTATAGCGGAAACTAACACAAAATTGTAAATCAACCATTCTCCAATAAAAATTTGGAAAAAAAATTTCCAAAGAAAGAAATTTAAATTGCAATGCCTTGTGCTAATTAGGATATTTCACAGAATAAATCAACTAACAGCAATACAACAACAAAACTTATAAAGCAAGTGGAAATAATGTTATTACAGCTATTTGCTAGGCAAGGAAATTGAGGCTAAGAGGGTTTAAATTACATGCCTATTTGGAGATGCTGGGATTGGCAGCCAGGGCTCCGACTGTCCATTTTGTGATCAGCAAGGCTGATGTTCTGCTACAAATGGAGAAGTGTGAACTCCCATCCCAACTCTTCCTAACCCCAGCTCTGTGAGTGAATGAGAGAGATCCTTTGCCCAAAATAGTTCAAGTTGGTTGAACACCTGACACTTTGATACTGGACAGGGAAGATTGACAATAGTTTATTAGTAACATAATCTAGGGGGTGAGTGTAGGGACAAAGACACTGCACTCTGTGTAGGGCTACACAGTGACAGACTAGAGAGCAGAGGCTGTGGAAGGCAGGATTTGTAGTAACAAGAGGGTCAGGTGACCCCCTGTTCCTGCAGAAGGATGCAATGGGCTTGTTTGAACAATTCTGCAGGCTATCAGGGAGAGAAACCATAGGTTGAGGACTGAGACTGGTACACCTGGTCCAGATGGGGAGCCTTTCTGTTGGAGTGGGCACACACCTGGAGAGAACAGAGGAGCTCACTGAATGGCCTTTATGGCCTTGTGGGCTCGAATACATCAAGACAGCCCATGAAATTTTAGGTCTTACAGCTTTCCTTCCCCATGCATCTTGCATCTGTTCTGTTGAAAATACTCTTACTTGCTGTCACATCCTTTAGGGCTTTCAGCAAGATTTTCTTTCTTATACAAATGCCTATTCATAAAAAAAAAAAAAAAAAAAAATCCCGTCAAGGAGTTGGCCTGTCCCTTGATGGCCCAGTAGATTAAGAGGCCTGACATGAATTCATTTGCCTAATGAATAACATGGTAAAATCTTAGTTTGATAAGTGCACCACTTACACCAAGGTCTTTCATTCACATTCAACTTCGTAAAATGGACATCCCTGTAGAAACTAATTGAATCTTGTTGGTGTCTGGGATAATGAACAATGTCAGCACACTGCAGAGATTAAAGATTCACACCAAAGGGAAGTGGCAGCAGAAAAGCTTAGCCGTGCTTACTGGAGACATCGGCTGAAGCAGGTGGTCACCATGCCTTCTCATTGGATCATACTCCCAGCTGCATCCATCTTGATAGCCAATACCACCTTCTAGCTTTTCTTTTCTATAAGCCTATGTATTTGAATCTCAAGGTTTCATCGAAAGCACTTGATTTCTAAGAATGTTCATGTTGAATGAGTTTCACAACAGTTTACAAAATTGAAATTTGTAGCTGGTTTTTTCAAACAGGTCTCCAGTTACTACTGGGGATTCCCAGGTGGCACAGTGGTAAAGAATCTGCCTGCCAATTCAGGGTTTGATCACTGGGTCGGGAAGATCCCCTGGAGGAAGAAACGGCAACCCACTCCAGTATTCTTGCCTGAAAGATTCATGGGCAGAGAAGCCTGGAGGGCCACAGTCCATGGGGTTGCAGAGAGTCAGACACCACTGAATCACTGAGCATGCACACATAGAGCAGTGAAGCTTAAATATTGTCTGCCCTTGGTTTACAAAATTAAAAATTGTAGCTTATTTTTTCAATCAGGTTTCCAGTTACTATTAGGGTTATGTTTGGCCCCTAATCCAGATATCCTAATGATTGTCAGCAGTGTGATATATAGGGCTAGATGGAAATATTAAGATGTCTGTATCCTCTCTCTCCACAGGTGTTGCCTCCGAATTAAAGCTTGCAAAGACTCAAGTCATTATATTGGTCCCATTAACTGGCACCTTGGGATATATGGTCTCATCTGTTTTTGTCTTTGCTACACTATGAGAGGTCAGGCACACGTATATATAGACAGGAACACACATGCTCCTCTTGTTTCTGCTCTGCCACTGAGTTCCCTGTGATTTATATGTAATTCTTGTGCATCACCAGGGCTGAGAACTCATACCTTTTGGATAGGAAGAGTTTGACAGAGATTACATACCCAGAGGGACTTCCCTGCCAGGACTTCCCCTGGCAGGCTACAGGCCATGGGGTCGCAAAGAGTCAGACACGACTGAAGCGACTTAGCACACACAGAGGCACACCTCCAGAGAAGCAATATGTTCAGATCGGGGACCAATTAGTATGGAAGAGAACAAACGGGTCCAGAAGAGGGAAAGCAAAAATCACCAGGAAAGAAAGTAAAATCCAAAGTCAAGCAAAAATTGAGCAGCTAAAATAAGGAAGAGGATAAGAATGGCTGGAGACAAAAGCATGGGTATGAACTTTATTCTAGATAAGGCCTATGTTCCCTTGGCCTTAGTATTTTATTCTATACTGTGACAGAGCCAAGGCTCATAGAAGTCAATCTGGAGTTGTTGCTGGAGTGTAAGATATTGGATTTGAACAGATTCTGATTCCAAGGAAGCCCGCAGGTAGAAGAGATGATGGGATAAGGTTTCTCACAGTAAATTCTACAGGGTGTTTTGCCTATGTTCTCCTCTAGGAGTTTTATAGTTTCTGGTCTTACGTTTAGATCTTTAATCCATTTTGAGTTTATTTTTGTGTATGGTGTTAGAAAGTGGTCCAGTTTCATCACTCTCCGACATACATCACAGCAGGATCCTCTATGACCCACCTCCCAGAATATTGGAAATAAAAGCAAAAATAAACAAATGGGACCTAATTAACCTTAAAAGCTTCTGCACATCAAAGGAAACTATTAGCAAGGTGAAAAGACAGCCTTCAGAATGGGAGAAAATAATAGCAAATGAAGCAACTGACAAACAACTAATCTCAAAAATATACAA
>NW_011494742.1:1656909-1658224 GCF_000754665.1 Bison bison bison | reverse complement strand
GATCCAGCAACCCCACTGCTGGGCATACACACTGAGGAAACCAGAAGGGAAAGAGACACATGTACCCCAATGTTCATCGCAGCACTGTTTATAATAGCCAAGACATGGAAGCAACCTAGATGTCCATCAGCAGATGAATGGATAAGAAAGCTGTGGTACATATACACAATGGAGTATTACTCAGCCATTAATAAGAATACATTTGAATCAGTTCTAATGAGGTGGATGAAACTGGAGCCTATTATACAGAGTGAAGTAAGCCAGAAGGAAAAACATAAATACAGTATACTAACACATATATATGGAATTTAGAAAGATGGTAACAATAACCCGGTGTACAAGACAGCAAAAGAGACACTGATGTATAGAACAGTCTTATGGACTCTGTGGGAGAGGGAGAAGGTGGGAAGATTTGAGAGAATGGCAATGAAACATGTAAAATAGCATGTAGGAAACGAGTTGCCAGTCCAGGTTCGATGCACGATGCTGGATGCTTGGGGCTGGTGCACTGGGACGGCCCAGAGGGATGGTATGGGGAGGGAGGAGGGAGGAGGGTTCGGGATGGGGAACACATGTATACCTGTGGCGGATTCATTTTGATATTTGGCAAAACTAATACAATTATGTAAAGTTTAAAAATAAAATAAAAATTAGAAGAAAAAAAAATTCTACAGGGTGACATACAAATAAAATAAATTTAAGAGTTAATGAATTCATGTACATGTAGGCATAACACATCCATTCTAAAAAGTTTTTTTTTTTTTTTGACAATTTAAATACTTATTAGTAAGTAACAAGACAAAATTTTACTGGGGGATATAAAGAAGTAAGCTCATGGTCCTCAGTGAATTTAAAATCTGGTTGTGGAGGCAAGAGTCACATATTGACTACATTAAAAGGGAGGGTGAAATTAGTGTGGGTTGAATTCTTCTCTTAATTAACCTTCACACACTCCCACACTCCAGAGATACCAAAAAGGCTTCTATTTTTCTGAAATGTCTGACAGCTTCATGTCTTCTTGCCTTTACTAGTACTGTACCATCTGTCTAAACTAACCAGTCCTCCATGGCCACCTGATGGTGCCTTTCCTTCATTCAAGACTGTGTCAGTGTCAGTCTTTCTTTAAGTCATTTTCAAACCTCTACCTGTCTGCAGGTAACTGACACTTCCTCACTTGCAGATCTTTCTTCTTTTTCGGATGACTACTTTGGTTATGACTGGTTAAAAGATTCACCATTGAACCAGGTCATGGCCTTTACCAATTGAGTAGGGGTGGCTTCCTCCATGGCTTTACAAGAAGATGGGAAGTAAATAC
>NW_011494742.1:1652196-1656809 GCF_000754665.1 Bison bison bison | reverse complement strand
CAGAGAATGATTAAAACTAGGCCTTCTTGTTTTGCTTCATGTAGCCCAAATCTGTGGTGAATGCAAGCTGTACAATAATAGTAAAAATGCTGAGAAATGTCAGGGCCATATCATAGTCAATAATGAAGAAAAACCAGGATTGGAATGAAGAAATAGAAAGCCAAATCTTGACCACATTCAGCTCTTGAAGCAAAGCCCCTTCACTATCTTACTGTCATGAAATCAAATATCTATGTGACTATTTTCTGATGTTAATTGTGTATGTTAATGTAGATTTAGTTAATATTTACTGAGAGCCCATCATGCTGGAAAATGTTCTACGTGTATTAGTATGTGTTATCTGCAACGACATTACTATTAGGCAGGTCTTTGTACAGCTGAAGATGCTAAGGCTTATGATAATGTATCCAAGAATGAACAGATATGGATATTAAATCCAGATTGTCTGTTTCTGAAGCCCACATATTTAACCATTTTGCAGACTTTTGGTGCTAACTCTGGGAAAATCCTGAGCAACCTGTTCTAGAGTTGGCTGCTCTAGTTATGCTACAAAATCAGGGTAACTGCAATGAGATCTAAAGTGCTATTATTGATAGCCCAAGTCTGCCATAACAAACTGCCAAAAACAGGATGGCCTAAACAACAGAAATTTACTGTCTCACAGTTGTGGAAGTTACCATCTGAAATCAAATTGTTGGCAGGGCCATGTTCCCTTCAAAGGCACTGGGGAAGGATCTCTAGCACCTCTCCAGGCCCCTCTCCTTGGCTGATAAATGGCCATCTTCATGTTCACATGGAGTTTTCCCTGTACAGGTGTCTGTCTCCTAGTCCTCCTTTTCTTAAAGACCCCAGCCATGTTGGGTTATTGTCCACCCTAATGGCCTTATTTTAACTTGACTTTTTTCTGTGAATATCTTACATTCTGAGGTACTGGGCATTAAAAGTTCAGCATGTGAACTTTTAAAAATTATTTATTTATTTTTGACTGTCCTGCATCATCATTGCTGCATGCAGGCTTTCTCTTGTTGCACTGAGCAGGGGCTATCCTCTTGTTGTCGTAGACAGGCTTCTCATTGCAGTGGCTTCTCTTGTTGCAGAGCATGGTCTCTAGGGTGTGTGGACTTCAGTAGTTGTGGTCCACAGGCTTAGTTGCCCAGTGGAGTGCGGAATCTTCCAAGACCAAGGATCAAACCAGTGTCCCCTGCATTGGCAGGCAGATGCTTTGCCACTAGACTACTAGAGAAATCTCAGCATGTAATTGTATGGGATACAATTCAGCCCATAACAAGGATCATCCAGTAAACAGAGGTTAAGGTCAAGGTCAGGCCATCAAGTATATCAGGGGGTCTCCATTTTGTTGCATGTTAGAATCATCTAGACACGACTGAGCGACTTCAGTTTCACTTTTCACTTTCATGCATTGGAGAAGGAAATGGCAACCCACTCCAGTGTTCTTGTCTGGAGAATCCCAGGGACGGGGGAGCCTGGTGGGCTGTCGTCTATGGGGTTGCACAGAGTTGGACATGACTGAAGCAACTTAGCAGCAGCAGCAGAATCATCTAGATGGCTTAAAAATAAAGAATAGAAAAGAAAAAATGAACAACAAAAAATAGCACCTGCAGGCCCCACACCAGGCCAAATAAATAAGAATTTTGATGATGGGTCAAGCACTGGAAAAAAAAAATTTTTCCCCTTTTATCTCTTTATTGTTTTTTACATGCATACAGGTAAAAGTCTCAATACATAATCTTAAATGGACAAGAGGAAGCCATGAAATGTGAGGCATGACAAATAAGATTAATTCAGCATATCAGGAAAGATGACCTCTCAGTTCCTGGAAATAGAGTTGAAATATAAACACAGTAGATATGGTCTCCAAATTTCAAAATGAGAAATGAAAGCTTTCATAAAACTAAATACTTTAAGGATGACCTACTTAAGAAAATAATTTCCCTTTCTAATCCTTTTTATTTTAAAATTAATTTATGTATTTTAATTGGAGGCTAATTACTTTACAATATTGTCGTGGTTTTTGCCATACATTGACATGAACCAACCATGGGGTACGTGCGTCCCCCATCCTGAAACCCCCTCTCACCTCCCTCCCCATCCTATCCCTCTGGGTTGTCCCAGTCCACTGGCTTTGAGTGCCCTGTTTCATGCATCATACTTGGACTGGTCATCTATTTCACATATGTTAATATACATGTTTCAATGCTATTCTCTCAAATCATCCCACCCTCACCTTCTCCCAGAGTCTAAAAGTCTGTTCTTTATATCTGTGTCTCTTTTGCTGTCTCGCATATAGGGTCATCACTGCTGCTGCTGCTGCTAAGTCACTTCAGTCGTGTCCGACTCTGTGCGACCCCATAGACAGCAGCCCACCAGGCTCCCCCGTCCCTGGGATTCTCCAAGCAAGAACACTGGAGTGGGTTACCATTTACTACCACCTTTCAAAATTCCGTATATATGTGTTAATATACTGTATTGGTGCTATTCTTTCTTTCTTTTTTTTTTTTACTCTTTTTTTAATTTTTATTTATTTATTTTTTATTTTTTTAACTTTACAATATTGTATTGGTTTTGCCATATATCAACATGAATCTGCCACAGGTATACATGTGTTCCCCATCCTGAACCCTCCTCCCTCCTCCCTCCCTGAACCATCCTTCTGGGTCATCCCAATGCACCAGCCCCAAGCATCCAGCACCGTGCATTGAACCTGGACTGGCGACTCATTTCATATATGATATTATACATGTTTCAATGCCATTTTCCTAAATCATCCCACCCTCTCCCTCTCCCACAGAGTCCACAGATGTATAGATGTTCTATACATCTATACTGATGTATAGAACAGTCTCTTTTGCAGTCTTGTATACAGGGTTATTGTTACCATCTTTCTAAATTCCATATATATGCATTAGTATACTGTATTGGTGCTTTTCTTTCTGACTTACTTCACTCTGTATAATGTGTTCCAGTTTCATCCACCTCATTAGAACTGATTCAGATGAATTTTTTTAATAGCTGAATAATATTCCATTGTGTATATGTACCACAACTTTCTTATCCATTTGTCTGCTGATGGACATCTAGGTGCTTCCATGTTCTAGCTATTGTAAACAGTGCTGCAATGAACATTGGGGTACATGTGTCTCTTTCAGTTCTGGTTTCCTTGGTGTGTACACCCAGCAGTGGAATTGCTGGGTCATATGGCAGACCTATTTTCAGTTTTTTAAGGCATCTCCACACTGTTCTCCATAGTGACTGTACTAGTTTGCATTCCCATCAACAGTGTTAGAGGGTTCCCTTTTCTCCACACCCTCTCCAGCATTTATTGTTTGTAGAATTTTTTTTAATTTATTTTTTTTATTGAAGGATAATTGCTTTACAGAATTTTGTTGTTTTCTGTCAAACCTCAGTATGAATCAGCCATGATAGTAGCCATTCTGACTGGCATGAGATGTTACCTCATTATGGTTTTGATTTGCATTTCTCTGATAATGAGTGATGTTGAGCATTTTTTCATGTGTTTGTTAGCCATCTGCATGTCTTCTTTGGAGAAATGTCCGTTTAGTTCTTTGGCCCATTTTTTTGATTGGGTCATATATTTTTCTGGTATTGGGCTGTGTGTATATTATGGAGATTAATTCTTTGTCAGTTGCTTCAATTGCTATTATTTTCTCCCACTCTGAAGGCTGTCTTTTCACCTTGCTTATAGTTTCCTTCGTTATGCAAAAGCTTTTAAGTTTAATTAGGTCCTATTTGTTTACTTTTGCTTTTATTTCCATTATGCTGGGAGGTGGGTCATTGAGGATCTTGCTGTGATTTATGTCAGAGTGTTTTGCCTATGCTTTCCTCTAGGAGTTTTATAGTTTCTAGTCTTACATTTAGATCTTTAATCCATTTTGAGTTTATTTTTGTGTATGGTGTTAGAGATTGTTCAAGTTTCACTCTTTTACAGGTGGTTGACCAGTTTTCCCAGCACCACTTGTTAAGGAGATTTTAACACTGTATACTTTTCCCTTCTTTGTCAAAGATAAGGTGTCCATAGGTGTGTGAATTTATCTCTGGGCTTTCTATTTTGTACCATTGATTATATTTCTGTCTTTGTGCCAGTACCGTACTGTCTTGATGACTGTAGCTATGTAATATAGTCTAAAGTCAGGCAGGTTGATTCCTCCAGTTCCATTCTTCTTTCTCAAGATTGCTTTGGCTATTCGAGTTTTTTTTTGTATTTCCATACAATTAAAAGACGCTTACTCCTTGGAAGGAAAGTTAGGACCAACCTAGATAGCATATTCAAAAGCAGAGACATTACTTTGCCAACAAAGTAATGCCATCTAGTCAAGGCTATGGTTTTTCTGGTAGTCATGTATGGATGTGAGAATTGGACTGTGAAGAAAGCTGAGCGCCGAAGAATTGATGCTTTTGAACTGTGGTGTTGGAGAAGACTCTTGAGAGTCCCTTGGAGTTCAAGGAGATCCAACAAGTCCATTCTAAAGGAGATCAGTTGGGTGTTCTTTGGAAGGAATGATGCCAAAGCTGAAACTCCAATACTTTGGCCACCTCATGCAAAGAGTTAACTCATTGGAAAAGACTCTGATGCT
>NW_011494742.1:1648189-1652083 GCF_000754665.1 Bison bison bison | reverse complement strand
CAGTTTATGGGGATGCAAAGAGCTGGATATGACTGAGCAACTGAACTGAACTGAACAAACTGTGAAATTATTTGTTCTAGTTCTGTGAAAAATGCCATTGGTAGCTTGATAGGGATTGCATTTAATCTATAGATTGCTTTGGGTAGTATACTCATTTTCACTATATTGATTCTTCCAATCCATGTGTCATCTTTGATTTCTTTCATCAGTGTTTTATAGTTTTCTATATATAGGCCATTTGTTTCTTTAGGTAGAACTTTGGCCACCTCATACGAAGAGTTGACTCATTGGAAAAGACTGATGCTGGGAGGGATTGGGGGCAGGAGGAGAAGGGGATGACAGAGGATGAGATGGCTGGATGGCATCACTGACTCGATGGACGTGAGTCTGAGTGAGCTCCAGGAGTTGGTGATGGACAGGGAGGCCTGGTGTGCTGCGATTCATGGGGTCACAGAGTCGGACACTACTGAGCGACTGAACTGAACTGAACTGATTCCTAAGTATTTTATTCTTTTCATCGCAATGGTGAATAGGATTGTTTCCTTAATATCTCTTTCTGTTTTCTCATTCTTAGTGTATAGGAATGCAAGGGATTTCTGTGTATTAATTTTGTATCCTGCAACTTTACAATATTCATTGATTAGTTCTAGTAATTTTCTGATGATGTCTTTAGGGTTTTCTATGTAGAGGACCATGTCATCTGCAAACAGAGAGAGTTTTACTTCTTTTCCAATCTGGATTCCTTTTATTTTTCTTCTCTGATTGCTGTAGCTAAAACTTCCAAAACTATGCTGAATAGTAGTGGTGAGAGTGGGCACTCTTGTCTTGTTCCTGACTTTAGAGGAAATGCTTTCAATTTTTTGCTATTGAGGATATTAAGCATTGGGAAATTTTTTAAAGCTTCCCAGGTTATTCTAATATAGAGCCAGGGCTGAGAATCACTGATGCTTCTGAGCTGAGGACCATGAAAGTAACAAGATCAGGAGGAACAAAGTTGGGGATAAGACTTTAAGAGGGTAAGACCCAAGGAGAAACAAAGGTACAGTCAAGGGGCCATGTCAATAGCAAAATACACAGCTCAGATGGAACATGTGGCACAGAGGGTCAGGAGGCAAGGAAAGTGAGACAGAGTCAGGCAAAGCAGTAATGGACTCAGGCAGGGTGCAGACTTAGACACAAGTGGTCAATGATCCAGTCCCAATAGGAGTAATCTTGGTGAGCAGAACATGGAAAGTAGTTGAGCAGTGGCCAGATTCAGGGGGTAGATTTGCTCCAGTGTCTGTCAGAGTTGCTCTCTGCTCCCTCTGATGCTGCATTTTACCCACATTGCAGACTCAACCAGCCTGTTACTACTTCTATGAGGAGAAACTTGGAATAAGATTCAGTAGCTGAAATGGGCAGGCTCCCGTGTATGCAGCTTTCAGCAATGTATAATATATTGTTAGAAAATCCAGATTTATAAAATGGATGCATTAGAGAATATTTACTTCATAAAATGACTCACAATAGTTCCTTTTTAAATAGAAAATTTCCTCTGGGCCAACTGATTTTATTTACCATAAGTCAGTTCACACAGCAGTTTTCTATAAGCAAGTTTGAAACATGAATCGAGTTTCAGGAGACAGTATTTCTTGTTTTTCTGACACTTACCAGTTTTGAACTTAAAACTATAATTTATCTCTCTGGGACATTAGTTTCAGTTCAGTTCAGTTCAGTCGCTCAGTCATTTCTAACTCTTTTTGACCCCATTGACAGCAGCATGCCAGGACTCCCTGTCTATCACCAAGTTTCGGAGTTTACTTAAACTCATTTCCATTGAGTTGGTGACGCCATCCAACCATCTAATCCTCTGACATCCCCTTCTCTCACCTTCAATCTTTTCAAATGAACCAGTCCTTCACATCAGGTGGCCAAAGTATTGGAGTTTCAGCTTCAGGGTCAGTCCATCCAACGAATATTCAGGACTGATTTCCTTTAAGATGGACTGGTTGGATCTCCTTGCAGTCCAAGTGACTCTCAAGAGTCTTCTCCAACACCACAGTTCAAAAGCATCAATTATTTGGTGCTCAGCTTTCTTAATAGTCCAACTCTCACATCCATACATGACCACTGGAAAAACCATAGCTTTGACTAGTGGTAACTTTGTTGGCAAAGTAATGTCTATGCTTTTAATATGCTGTCTAGGTTGGCCATAGCTTATCGTCCAAGGAGCAAGCATCTTTTATTTCATGGCTGCAGTCACCATCTGCAGTGATTTTGGAGCACCCCCGCCCCACAAAATAAAGTCTGTCACTGTTTCCACTGTTTCCCCATCTATTTGCCATAAAGTGATGGGACCAGATGCCATGATCTTAGTTTTCTGAATGTTGAGTTTTAAGCCATCTTTTTCACTCTCCTCTTTCACTTTCATCAAGAGGCTCTTTAGTTCTTTTTGCTTCTGCCACAAGGGTGGTGTCATCTGCATATCTGAGGTTATTGATAAATCTTCCAGCAATCTTGATTCCAGTGTGTGCTTCATACAGCCCAGCACTTCTCATGATGTACTCTGCATATAAATTAAATAATCAAGGTGAAAATATACAGCCTTAACATACTCCTTTCCCAATTTTGAACGAGTCTGTTGTCACATGTTGCTTCCTGACCTGCATACAGATTTCTCAGGAGGCAGGTCAGGTGATCTGGTATTCCAATCTCTTTAAGAATTTTCCACAGTTTGTTGTGATCCACACAGTCAAAGGCTGTGGCATAGTCAATAAGTCAGAAGTAGATGTTTTTCTGTAACTCTCTTGCCTTTTTGATGATGCAATGAATGTTGACAATTTGATCTCTGGTTCCTCTGCCTTTTCTAAGCTTGAACATCTTAGAGTTCATGGTTCACACACTGTTGAAGCCTGGCTTGGAGAATTTTGAGCATTAATTTGCTAGCATGTGAGATGTGTGCAATTGTGTGGTAATCTGAGCATTCTTTGACATTGCCCTTCTTTGGGATTGAAATGAAAACTGACATTTTCCAGTCCTGTGGCCACTGCTGAGTTTTCCAAATTTGTTGGCCTATTGAGTGCAGCACTTTCACAGTGTCATCTTTTAGGATTTGAAACAGCTCAGCTGGAGTCCCATCATGCCCACAAGGCCCACTTGACTTGGCATTCCAGGATGTCTGGCTCTAGATGAGTGATCATACCATCCTGGTTATCTGGGTCATGAAGATCTTTTTTGTACAGTTCTTCTGTACAGTTCTTCTGTGTATTCTTTGGAGAAGGTAATGGCACCCCACTCATGTACTCTTGCCTGGAAAATGCCATGGACGGAGGAGCCTGGTGGGCTGCAGTCCATGGGGTCGCTAAGAGTTGGACATGACTGAGCAACTTCACTTTCACTTTTCACTTTCATGCATTGGAGAAGGAGATGGCAACCCACTCCAGTGTTCTTGCCTGGAGAATCCCAGGGACAGGGGAGCCTGGTGGGCTGCCATCTATGTTGGTCGTGCAGAGTTGGACACGACTGAAGTGACTTAGCAGTAGCAGTAGTCTGTGTATTCTTGCCACCTCTTCTTTTTTTTTTTTTCCATTATTATTTCTTTTTTTTTTTTCCAGTATGTTTTTAAATTTTTATTCCTTTATTTCTCATGTGTTCCCCATCCTGAACCCTCCTCCCTCCTCCCTCCCCATACCATCCCTCTGGGTCGTCCCAGTGCACCAGCCCCAAGCATCCAGCATCGTGCATTGAACCTGGACTGGCATCTCGTTTCATACATGACATTTCACATGTTTCAATGCCATTCTCCCAAATCTTCCCACCCTCTCCCTCTCCCACAGAGTCCATAAGCCTGTTCTATACATCAGTGTCTCTTTTGCTGTCTCGTATACAGGGTTATCGTTACCATCTTTCTAAGTT
>NW_011494742.1:1644910-1645880 GCF_000754665.1 Bison bison bison | reverse complement strand
TATGATCCTTTGTATTTCTGTGTTGTCTGTTGTGATCTCTCCATTTTCGTTTCTAATTTTATTGATTTGATTTTTCTCCCTTTGTTTCCTGATGAGTCTGGCTAATGGTTTATCAATTTTATTTATCCTTTCAAAGAACCTAGCTTTTGGCTTTGTTGATTTTTGCTATGGTCTCTTTTGTTTCTTTTGCATTTATTTCTGCTCTAATTTTTAAGATTTCTTTCCTTCTACTAACCCTGGGGTTCTTCATTTCTTCCTTTTCTAGTTGCTTTAGGTGTAGAGTTAGGTTATTTATTTGACTTTTTTCTTGTTTCTTGAGGTGTGCCTGTATTGCTATAAACTTTCCCCTTAGGACTGCTTTTACTGTGTCCCACAGGTTTCGGGTTGTTGTGTTTTCATTTTCATTCGTTTCTATGCAAATTTTGATTTCTTTTTTGATTTCTTCTGTGATTTGTTGGTTATTCAGCAGCGTGTTGTTCAGCCTCCATATGTTGGAATTTTTAATAGTTTTTCTCCTGAAATTGAGATCTAATCTTACTGCATTGTGGTCAGAAAAGATGCTTGGAATGATTTCTATTTTTTTGAATTTACCAAGGCTAGCTTTATGGCCCAGGATGTGATCTATCCTGGAGAAGGTTCCATGTGCGCTTGAGAAAAAGGTGAAATTCATCGTTTTGGGATGAAATGTCCTATAGATATCAATTAGGTCTAACTGGTCTATTGTATCGTTTAAAGTTTGTGTTTCCTTGTTAATTTTCTGTTTAGTTGATCTATCCATAGGTGTGAGTGGGGTATTAAAGTCTCCCACTATTATTGTGTTATTGTTAATTTCTCCTTTCATACTTGTTAGCATTTGTCTTACATACTGCGGTGCTCCCGTGTTGGGTGCATATATATTTATAATTGTTATATCTTCTTCTTGGATTGATCCTTTGATCATTATGTAGTGACCTTCTTTGTCTCTTTTCAC
>NW_011494742.1:1642494-1642956 GCF_000754665.1 Bison bison bison | reverse complement strand
TCAGATTGATTATATTCTTTGCAGCCAAAGATGGAGAAGCTCTATACAGTCAACAAAAACAAGACCAGGAGCTGACTGTGGCTCAGACATGAACTCCTTATTACCGAATTCATACTTAAATTGAAGAAAGTAGGGAAAACCACTAGACCATTCAGGTATGACCTAAATCAAATTCCTTACGATTATAGAGTGGAAGTGAGAAATAGATTTAAGGGCCTAGATCTGATAGATAGACTGCCTGATGAACTATGGACTGAGGTTCCTGACACTGTACAGGAGACAGGGATCAAGACCATCCCCATGGAAAAGAAATGCAAAAAAGCAAAATGGCTGTCTGGGGAGGCCTTACAAATAGCCCTGAAAAGAAGAGAAGTGAAAAGCAAAGGAGAAAAGGAAAGATATAAGCATTTGAATGCAGAGTTCCAAAGAATAGTAAGAAGAGATAAGAAAGCCTTCTTCAGC
>NW_011494742.1:1640725-1641186 GCF_000754665.1 Bison bison bison | reverse complement strand
GGTCAGGAAGCAACAGTTAGAACTGGGCATGGCACAACAGACTGGTTCCAAATAGGAAAAGGAGTATGTCAAGGCTGTATACTGTCACCCTAATTATTTAACTTCTATGCAGAGTACATCATGAGAAATGCTGGATTGGAAGAAACATAAGCTGGAATCAAGATTGCTGGGAGAAATATCAATAACCTCAGATATGCAGATGACACCACCCTTATGGCAGAAAGTGAAGAGGAACTAAAAAGCCTCTTGATGACAGTGAAAGTGGAGAGTGAAAAAGTTGGCTTAAAGCTCAACATTCAGAAAAGGAAGATCATGGCATCCGGACCCATCACTTCATGGGAAATAGATGGGGAAACAGTGGAAACAGTGTCAGACTTTATTTTTCTGGGCTCCAAAATCACTGCAGATGGTGATTGCAGCCATCGAAATTAAAAGACACTTACTCCTTGGAAGGAAGTTAG
>NW_011494742.1:1639389-1640625 GCF_000754665.1 Bison bison bison | reverse complement strand
AAAGGTTCATCTAGTCAAGGCTATGGTTTTTCCAGTAGTTATGTATGGATGTGAGAGTTGGACTGTGAAGAAGGCTGAGCGCCGAAGAATTGATGCTTTTGAATTGTGGCGTTGGAGAAGACTCTTGAGAGTCCCTTGGAGTGCAAGGACTTCCAACCAGTCCATTCTGAAGGAGATCAGCCCTGGGATTTCTTTGGAGGGAATTATGCTAAAGCTGAAACTCCAGTACTTTGGCCACCTCATGCAAAGAGTTGACTCCTTGGAAAAGACTCTGATGCTGGGAGGGATTGGGGGCAGGAGGAGAATGGGGACGGCAGAAGATGAGATGGCTGGATGGCATCACTGACTCGATGGACCTGAGTTTGAGTGAACTCTGCGAGTTGGTGCTGGACAGGGAAGCCTGGTGTGCTCGATTCATGAGGTTGCAAAGAGTCGGACACGACTGAGCAACTTCACTTTCACTTTTCACTTTCATGCATTGGAGAAGGAGATGGCAACCCACTCCAGTGTTCTTGCCTGGAGAATCCCAGGGATGGGGGAGCCTGGTGGGCTGCCATCTATGGGGTCATGCAGAGTCAGACACGACTGAAGTGACTTAGCAGTAGCAGTAGTCTGTGTATTCTTGCCACCTTTTCTTAATATCTTCTGCTTCTGTTAGCATTTCTGTCCTTTATTATGCCCATCTTTGCATAAAATGTTCCCTTGGTATCTAATTTTCTTGAAGAGATCTCTAGTCTTTCCCATTCTATTGATTTCCACTATTTCTTTGCACTGATCATTGAGAAGGCTTTCTTATCTCTCCTTGCTATATTTAGAGCTCTGCACTCAAATGACTATATCTTTCCTTTTCTCTTTTGCCTTTCACATCTTTTTTTTCTCTGAGCTATTTGTAAAGCCTCCTCGGATAACCATTTTGCCTTTTTGCATTTCTTTTTCTTGGAGATGGTCTTGATCACTGCCTTCTGTACAATGTCACAAACCTCCGTCCATAGTTCTTCCGGCACTCTGTCTATCAGATCTAATTCCTTGAATCCATTTGTCACTTCTACTGTATAATTGTAAGGGATTTGATTTAGGGTCTTCCAACAACACAAGAGAAGACTCTACACATGGACATTGCCAGATGGTCAACACCAAAATCAGATTGATTATATTCTTTGCAGCCAAAGATGGAGAAGCTCTATACAGTCAACAAAAACAAGACCAGGAGCTGACTGTGGCTCAGACATGAACTCC
>NW_011494742.1:1638235-1638502 GCF_000754665.1 Bison bison bison | reverse complement strand
AAAATGTTCCCTTGGTATCTAATTTTCTTGAAGAGATCTCTAGTCTTTCCCATTCTATTGATTTCCACTATTTCTTTGCACTGATCATTGAGAAGGCTTTCTTATCTCTCCTTGCTATATTTAGAGCTCTGCACTCAAATGACTATATCTTTCCTTTTCTCTTTTGCCTTTCACATCTTTTTTTTTTTTCTCAGCTACTTGTAAAGCCTCCTCGGATAACCATTTTGCCTTTTTGCATTTCTTTTTCTTGGAGATGGTCTTGATCAC
>NW_011494742.1:1624688-1638017 GCF_000754665.1 Bison bison bison | reverse complement strand
TAAACTGTCAATGTTCACTCTTGCCATCTTCTATTCGACCACTTCCAACTTGCCTTGATTCATGGACCTAACATTCCAGGTTCCTATGCAATATTGCTCTTTACAGCATTGGACTTTGGTTCCATCACCAATCACATCAACAGCTGGGTGTTTTTTTGCTTTAGCTCCATCCCTTCATTCTTTCTGGAGTCATTTCTCAACTCATCTCCAGCAGCATATTGGGCATCTACCGACCCGGGGAGTTCATCTTTCAGTGTCCTATCTTTTTGCCTTTTCATACTGTTCATGTGGCTCTCAAGGCAAGAATAATAAAGTGGTCTGCCATTCTCTTCTCCAGTGGACCATGTTTTGTCAGAACTCTCCACCATGACCCGTCCATTTTTGGTGGCCCTACACGGCATGGCTCATAGTTTCATTGAGTTAGACAAGGCTGTGGTCCATGTGATCAGATTGGCTAGTTGTTGGTGATTGTGGTTTCAGTCTGTCTGCCCTCTGATGGAGAAGGATAAGAGGCTTATGAAGCTTCTTGATGGGAGAGACTGACTGAGGGTAAATCTGGGTCTTGTTCTGATGGATGGGGCCATGCTCAGTAAATCTTTAATCCAATTTTCTGTGGATGGGCAGGGCTGTGTTCCCTCCCTGTCATTTGCTGCTGCTGCTAAGTCGATTCAGTCATGTCTGACTCTGTGAAACCCCATAGACGACATCCCACCAGGCTCCTCCATCCCTGGGATTCTCCAGGCAAGAACACTGGAATGGGTTGCCATTTCCTTCTCCCTGTTATTTACCTGGGGCCAAACTATGGTGGAGGCAGTGAAGATAATGGTGACCTCCTTCAAAAGATCCCATGCAGGCACTGCTACACTCAGTGCCCCCAAACCCTGCAACAGCCCACTGCTGACCCTCCCTTCTCTGGAGACTTCTGGACACTCACAGGCAAATCTGGGTCAGTCTCTGGTGGGGTCACTGGTTTTTAGTTTACTCATTTACAAAATGAGTTTTACTCATTTATGAAATTTGCAGTTCTGATGAAGTCATTATTATAAATTAATGAGATGGTACATGTGAAAGCAATTAGAAAATGCTAAATGTTTTAACAAAATACAGTGTTTAAGGAAGTCATTGATAACACTAAAAAGTGATGAGAAAAGTTCCTGATTCCATTGACATTTAGGTTACAATAAGGGAGGTAAGACTGAGACTGCTCAACCAATGGCTTCAGGCAGGTGAACTGTTCCAAATCAGGAAATGGATTTCCTGCTTTTCCCACAGCAGGGAAGACAGAAAGAGTTCAGCAGAGACAATCCAGGTGGGCAGGATGCAGAAGCTGAAAAAGGAATCACAGACGCATCAAGTCATTTCTAGAACTGACAAGCAAAGCAGGCAGCTAGCATTTTGCAGAACATATAATGTCTAGTCAGTGCTCTAGAAGCACAGGTTTACCTTGAAGTTTGGGCATTTAAAGATGAAAAGATTAAAACTTAATAATAAGGGCCTTGGTATGGAAAACAAAAGAAAGCCTGGTGAAGAAACCCTGTGATGAATCAGCTTATATAAGAGATGGCGTGCTACAGGTTGTTACTGAGCAATATTATTGAATGCTTTGGTGAAAGTTACCAGCATGTCCTTTATGAGTATGAACTACAACATAATAGAAGAATCCTGCTGGACAATATTTACATCTGGTTATTTATAAGCTTAATATAGTTTGTAATGAAATATATTCCTCTCATAAGCAGTTAACTTTTGACACTTCTTTTTGCTTAAAAAAAAAAACATAATTTCTTTGAGTTTTTTAATTCACAGAATAATCCTGCCTAACAGTCTAAGGCAAGTTGTCAATGTTCTAACAGACACAAGCAATGACCAGCATCCTGAGACATGTTGCCTGAATAGAGGTTTATTGGGGTCTTGTCAGTATTCACATTGTACACACGGGTCCCTTCCTTCCTCCTGATCCACACCCTCACCTGGTCAACTCAGGACTCAACAAATTTTTACTTGTCTCTCTTCCTATCTCTCCTCAGTGGGAGCACAAATACACAGGAGAAGTTCCCAGAGCCAGAAGAATCAAGCACAAGTGGAAACAGAGCACGTGGAGGTGCATGAGATCATCCACGCCTAAATAGTTCATGCTTTATGCCAAGACAGTTGGGAATACGATTTTATAGAGAGCAGGAAAGGGTGCTAAAATGAGAAGCATTAGTCTGAATAAAAGGATCTTAAAAGTCAAACTTGCTTCCATATCGTCTAATCATTCTGTTTGGAGTCCAGCTATTTCTTATCCCGTATTTGCTGCGTTTTTAGAAAGATTCCAGACATAAAGTAGAACTGAGCCAGGTCTGGAAATTTGAATGGGAAACTGGATTCCTCCGTGAATTGTATGGAAGGTAAAATGGGTAATCAATGCTCCTAAGAACAGGGCCCTTAAGATTCCT
Organism: Bison bison bison; assembly: GCF_000754665.1. Classification (NCBI taxonomy): domain Eukaryota; kingdom Metazoa; phylum Chordata; class Mammalia; order Artiodactyla; family Bovidae; genus Bison; species Bison bison. Next base: position 1,635,579 of record NW_011494742.1, on the reverse strand, counting down.
GAAACCATAAATCATGTTGAGAAGATACTGCCTAAGGTCATGATCTGAATCAGTTGAAAAAAGTTCGGAATACAAAGCATTTGATGATATATATGTCCAGAAAATGTCTAAACATGATGCTGAGGGTCACTGTAAGTGAATTTTCAAGCTAACTACACTTATTTCTTCAAGCAGGAGAGGATACAGGTTCTCAGTGGGCTTGCCTGTGTGCTCAGTGGCTCAGTCATGTCTAACTCTTTGTGACCTCATAGACTGTAGCCTACCAGACCCCTCTGTCCATGGAATTTTCCAGGCAAGAATATTGGAGTGCTGTTTCCTATTCTAGGGGTCCTTTCGACCCAAGGATAGAACCTGCGTCTCTTGTCTCTCCTGCATTGGCAGGAGGATTGTTTACCATTGCGCCACCTGGGAAGCCCCAGTGGCTTGCCTAAAAAGTTGAAAATACTGTGCAAAACTACCTAAAAGCATGGCAGCTCTGACTTGGGTCACTTTTTACCTGTGTTGGAAAAGTGAAAAAAGAAGTCAAAGTGTTATTTGCTCAGTTGTGTCTGACTCTTTGCAACCCCATGGACTAGCCCACTGGGCTCCTCTGTCCATGAAGTCTCCAGGCAAGAATATTGGAGTGGATTGTCATTCCCTTCTCCAGGGATCTTCCTGATGCAGGGATCAACCCAGGTCTCCTGCATTGCAGGCAGATTCTTTACCATCTGAGCTACTGGGAAGCTTACACCAGTGCTGGAATACCCTCTAAAAAACATCAAGCCCCTGCTATAGTGCCCATATCTGCAGAAAAGGTTTTCCAAGTATAAAGGTGATGGAATTTACAGTCCAAATCACGGTATAGCTGATCGGATATTTTATAAATGTTCTCTTTCTTCTTGTAAACTAGACTTCAAAATGTGATATGCTATAATACAAAATTTGCTCCACAGAAGCATGGTCTTCAAGATCTTTCTAGCGCTGACTCAGATTCTATTCTTGAGTTTAACTGGCTGGATCTAGAGCTGGTTTGCTCCATAACCACAGACTGAGTTAAAATTCCAGTCTCACGACTCACCAGGCTCATGCATCGGGCAGTTCATATAAGCTTCCTCAGCTCTGTTTGCTCCACAGATGCTGTGAGGACAATGTCAATGTACTGTAACAATTGAGAAGAATAATGAGCTAATGCATGTGGGCACCCAATACGGAGATGCATTCTCAGTACACGGTTCATCCCCCCTGGATGGGTTGTGGTTACTTCCTCCTACTCTCTGGGGCTTCTCACCTTGGCCCTGTCCTTAAGCTGATTTTGCTAGAGGCCCAAAGAGGGCAGCACCAGACTGTCTGACTCTGCGGGGTTCCATCACTGTCTGGTCTGGCCTATGACTCTCTTGATGTGGTGAATTAGGTGAGTGTCAGGAGCTCCGTGTTGCCCAGCAAGGTTCCCAGGGGATATTATGGTCTATGAGGGAAGATTCAGTTAGCCTCAGCTGGCCTTGCATTGTGATAATTGCACAAAGAACATCCTTTTCTCCACTTCTTACTGCTCCACAAAGACAGCCTATTACTTCAATCAGCCACTCAATATATTCTATGTTGACAATGTGGGATGAAATGACTTTCGAACATGTTGACATTTCTTTTTTACTACACACCTTCCACTGCTGAATGAGATCACTATCCTTGTTAATTCTTACGTGCATTTGGGTCAACCTCAAGCATGGGTGCACCACCCCTGGATGTCGGTTGCCCCCTAAGCTGGTGAGCACAATGGCCCTCAACCACCAGTGAACTTACCACGACCACAAAGAAGGTGAACCAAGCCTCTGGGGGCTAATACTTTCCTTCAAACAGAAACAAACAGACAGACCAGTGCTGACAAATAATCACTGTACTCAGACTGTGCCAAACATCAGGGCAGCAGACTGGCCTCAGGTGCTTTCTCCCTCATCACTGCTTGTAAAGAAGTAGTGAGGCATGCTTATTAATAAGTAGGCAATCCCTATTTTCTAGAACAGAACAGATCTATGAGTTAACAATGGTTTGGAGTTTGGGAACTCCCCAGTGAAACCTAGGGACCTTAGCCACTGGTCCCCAAGTCTCACCTTCCACTCTGGACTGCAGACTATCCAACTTTCTGCTTTCCTGCATGACTGCAACCCTGCTCTCCTTCTGGTGACTTTGGAGCTCGTTCTCAGGTTTTGTACCAGAGAAGATATTATTTGAGCTCTGTGTATGGGAAGCAGATTGAGACAGTGCTCAAGTACAAATCAAGACATGAGCATCTGTCGTTCCCCACTTAAGTTCTGCTGTTTTATGTCATAGCCTGGTTTGAGATCATATTTTCTGTGGAGGCTGCCTCTATATGCTGTTGTGCTGCTTTGTCATTTGTATAATCAAGAGTGAGCCTGACTAGGGTGTTACTGCTGTCCCACACCTACTGAGCACAGCTAGCCCAATAAGCAGGCAGTTATTTGAATAGCTTGGTAGAGAGTTCATCCATCTTGATGTTGTCCAGGACTTGTGGCTTCATATTATTGCTCAACAGTTTTATTTTATAATCATATGGTTCATGACAGTATCATCTTTGTCAAGATTTATATCCTTCACCTCTTGCAAATTTCTTTTAAAGTAACACATAATTGGCAAAAAAAAAAAAAAGTTACTTCACTTTGAAGTTTTAAATTCATTTCTTAAATTTCTCCAGGGAAAAATGAATAATAGTGATTTTTGGCATGAAATTTATATTTATTTGCATTTACCAGCTTGCACAGCCAATAGCATGTGGGCTCTGGAGCTGAACATTTGGTTTTGAATTTTTGCTGAACCACACACTAGCTTTGTGTCTATGAGCAAGTGGCTGATTTCTCAGTGCCTCAGTTTCCTCATCTGTATAATGGAAATCATGCGTAGTGTTTACCTCTTACAGTTCTGTGTAGATTAATTTCAACCCCAAACAAAAAAGGGTTAGAACAGTAGCAAGCTGACAAGAAACGCTCAGTACATGGCAGCTTTTAATGATATATTTGAGATGTACTTATGTTTGATGCATAGAACTTGTACACAGGAGTCCTTACATTTTGGTAAGTGACTTCCTTTTGAATATTTATCAAATTGTGAACTAAGTGTTTATAGAGTTTGGTTGACTATGAGAAATAGTCTTCTTTTAATGAAGTATTCCAACCAGGGTATCATTTTAGTGGTGAAAAAGGAGCTTTTTTTTTTTTTTTTTTAATGAGGCAGTCAGTGCCTTGAATAAGGTGTCACATCTAATGATAGAATAACCCTAAAAATGAAAAAAATGGGCTTTTAGCATAAAACCACTGCTCTAAATTTATTAAAACTCATTAGATACTTTAATTCTTATGTCAAATAGTGTATAAATGGTGTTTTTGTGGCCTCAGAGTCTGGGATCAAGTTCAATGAAGACAGAGATTATGCTTGTTTCGTGGACTGCTTTGTATGGGCTGGACAGTACTGGACCTGCAGGAGTCACCCTATGAATGTTTGTTGACTAGATAGACACCCACTGACGGCTTGAGGCTTTGACTTATGAAGAAATTAACCGTAGGTGGTTGTTGTCTTTTTAAACATTTCTCTTATCCCAATGTCCTGGGAAAATTTTTTTTTTGAAAGAGATGGCATTAATACAAAATGCTGTGCATTGTGTGATTTAAAGTCAATAATTCACCCTACTTATTTAACTTATATGCAGAGTACATCATGAGAAACGCTGGGCTGGAAGAAGCACAAGCTGGAATCAAGATTGCCGGGAGAAATATCAATAACCTCAGATATGCAGATGACACCACCCTTATGGCAGAAAGTGAAGAGGAACTAAAAAGCCTCTTGATGAAAGTGAAAGAGGAGAGTGAAAAAGTTGGCTTAAAGCTCAACATTCAGAAAACGAAGATCATGGCATCTGGTCCCATCACTTCACGGGAAATAGATGGGGAAACAGTGGAAACAGTGTCAGACTTCATTTTTCTGGGCTCCAAAATCACTGCAGATGGTGACTGCAGCCATGAAATTAAAAGACACTTACTTCTTGGAAGGAAAGTTATGACCAACCTAGATAGCATATTAAAAAGCAGAGACATTACTTTGCCAACAAAGGTTCATCTAGTCAAGGCTATGGTTTTTCCAGTGGTCATGTATGGATGTGAGAGGTGGACTTTGAAGAAGGCTGAGTGCCGAAGAATTGATGCTTTTGAACTGTGGTGTTGGAGAAGACTCTTGAGAGTCCCTTGGACTGCAAGGAGATCCAACCAGTCCATTTTGAAGGAGATCAGTCCTGGGTGTTCATTGGAAGGACTGATGCTGAAACTCCAATACTCTGGCCACCTCACACGAAGAGTTGACTCATTGGAAAAGACCCTGGTGCTGGAAGGGATTGGGGGCAGGAGGAGAAGGGGACGACAGAGGATGAGATGGCTGGATCGCATCACCAACTTGATGGACATGAGTTTGAGTGAACGCCAGGAGTTGGTGATGGACAGGGAGGCCTGGTGTGCTGTGATTCACGGGGTCGCAAAGAGTCAGACACGACTGAGTGACTGAACTGAACTGAATTGAGATTATTTGTTGATGGTAAACTTCCCATACAAAGTATTATATTTTAAAAAATTGACCAATTTTAATCAGTTATGATATGAAATTTTTGTGGAAATTATTTGGTGACCAAATTCATTCTGGCTTTGAAACCTGTGTGCCACCTTCCTCATCTGACTCCTTCATTGATATGAAAGCCGACGTCGACACACCTGGTTCTCGCCCAGCTGTCTCCCTCCCTTTGTTGCTTTATTCCTCCTCTAAGTTTGCTCCCACTGGTGTCCTCTCCAGAGCTCTTTGACAAAGCTTAATCACAGAGTCACAGTTACATTAGTTTTTACGGTGTCCTTAGAATGATAATACAGTTTGTATGTGTCTCTCTTAATGGATTTATGACAAGTTTCACTGAGGCTGGTTGAATACAGGGCATGGTGAAGTTGTATTAATACCTTAGACCATTTCTTCCCTATCCCACATAGCCTGAGTCCCTGGGACAACCCAGGGCACCCCTACTCCCTTTCTCCTCAGTTGCTTCTCCATGCTGAGCTGCCCTGAGAGTGAAGGACAGCCATGATTCCTTGCCAAGGAAAGCCTCAGTCATGGGGTCTAGCAATTGGGCTGGACCAATGGATAAATAAATGGATAAACATCATTTACCCATTTTTCTCCCAACAAAGCCCTTAGGCTGTTAGGAAAACCATACTCCAGAAGTACAACCCAATCTCTTTGCTCTTAGCAGAGGGAATGGTTTTATCTTGGAACCTTACCAACAACAAAAACATAACCTAAAAAGGATGAAGTACCTCAGGAGAGCTACAAATAAAATGCTGCCTCAGGTTAAATGAGAGAGAGAGAGAGTATTTCTGGCTGGGATGATGAAGGAAGACTTTAAAAATGATGTGGTAGCTGAAGGTGCTTCTTGAAGAAGGAACTTGGAAAAGGCAAAAATGAAAGATTTAAAGGACATTTTTGAGTCATGACTCTGTCACTCTGCTACAGAATATTGTTGACTAGATCTCAGGTCTATCATTGGTTTATGTTTAAAGCGCTAGTGTAACACCAGATTCCTAGGGCCTCTCCCACAGCTTCACGAATCAGTGGCTCTATGAATGGGTAGGATTTAGAAAGGCAGAGATGGTGAGCATTAGAGACAGAGGCAAGCTTGGGTCCAAGGTATGTTTGGGAAATGGTGAGTAACCTATGGAGTGAGGTAAGACTTGAAAGGGAGAGAATAGTCTCAAGCATGGGAATGAAATTAAAGAACTTTATTTTGAAGAGTGAAATGGGTTAGTCCCCTTGGTTTTTGGGGGGCAGGGATTAGATATTTTTATATGGACACAGAAGGAACTTATTACCTTATGAGACTTTTCAAAGTCCTGCTAAATAGATCTTGTAAGTCAAAAGCAACTAGGAAACATTTGGTAAGCTAGGAATTCGGCTTTGCAAGTGACCTTCTAGTACTTTTTAATTCCCTGGAAACAATTATATTAATTTATATTTTTCATTGTCATTGGCAACACTGACTGTTGTAAACCCTAACATTAACTTTCATTGAGTTCCATCCTATTTTCTTGTGGGTTTGGGTTAATGTGGCATGATTGTGTTATCTTAGCCTGAGGAAGAAGCAGACTGTGCTTTAAAGTACATGAGTTGTGAAGGAGTCTCAAAAGAATCAGCCAATTATGAAATAATAAAAAGCACCACTGTGGATAAGAGGAGATAATAATGTGTAGCATCCAGGTTGTCTCTCACAGGACTAATGATCTACTTAGGGAAATCAGATGGACATAGACATTCAAAATGTTAAATGAAGTTCTACAGGACTTTATGAAGTTCTTCAGCAGTGGGAGAGAGAACTCTGGTCAAAGGCAGAGTTACTAAAGTTAACAAAAATATAGGACATATAATTGAATTTGAATTTCAGACAAACAATTTTTAGCACAAGTATATTCCAAATATTGAACAAAATATACTTATATTAAACACTATTGATTGTTTAACTAAAATTTAGTTTAAGTGGGTGTACTGTATTTTGTGATAGCTTTATAAAAACAAAGGACACCTTACCCTATAGCTTGATGGATATAAAAACTTTTAGAAAGAATGGAATCTTTAGAAGGAAGAGGAGGTGTATAGTTTAAAAAGTAGGCCACTTTTGCAAAGGGATGATGACTAAAACAGGTGGTCTGGAACGAAGAGTTTATGTAGAAGACAAAGGTGGATTGGCAGGAATTCACCACTCTCATAACATGGAAATTTAAAACTGGTCCAATGAACTCTGGGTTGAAGATATAAAAGTTAGATATGATCTTTCTGTTTTATAACTGAAAGTTCATGGATAATTAATGCAGGAAGAAACCTTAACAGTCATCTCCCTCTTCATTTACAGATGAAAAAAACACAGCACAAACTCACAGATCTGGGATCAGAACCCTAATGTTCTAATTCTCAGGTTAATATACTTTCCATTTCACCATGAACAGAATATTTTTCTTATTTCTCAAATAAAGTAGTAGTTTCAAACCAACAGTGGTCCCAAACCAACGTATTGGGACACGAAAGTGAAAGCTAAGTACTGAAATTCTTTCCTAAGTTCCATCGTGACTCTCTCAAGTCACCTCAAGCAACTTTGGAAACCTTCCTTGGGTGTTCAGATTTCTTTGGGCTCCACTTCTTTCATTAGCCCTCAGTGGGGCAAATTGCTACTGACATCCTAAAAAGTTTAGAGAGGTAGTTTCCCTTTAGGGTTCTGGTGGTTGTTATTTTCCACAGACAATTAAATTCTCCACACAGAGATCTGTGCCAGAAAATAATCTTCCATGTGTATCAATGTCGTAAGCAGTGATTGACTTGGCTTGAGCATGTAGATAAATCTTAATTTCACTCAAAAAATTAGTCCCTAAGTCACTTTCTTCCCTCCTTAAACTTTGTCCCTGAGGGACCCCCACTCTCAGCTGGCACTAGAAATTTGGCTCAGGTGATCTTCTGAGTGTGGCCTCCTCTTTTTCCTAAGCCAATCAACATGTTCAGCCATCATCAAAATAATTTATTGAAAAGAGCCCAGTAATTCATAAAGTTAATTCAGCATTCTCCTTTTAGGTGGGATAAGCTTTTTATTAGGAACAAGTGACATTAATGCACCAAAATAATGAAGTATCTAAGTGGAAATGTCATCTGAGAAGATGCCAAAGATATGGAAGTCTCATTTTATCTGAATGTTCATAGAAATTTGGTGGTAACTGGGGCTTTTCTGGCAATTCTGATTTATGTCTTCTGGATTAATATCTACCTTGATTACATATTCGGTTGACCACAGAAATTAATGAATTCACTTATTTACCATTTTTGGTTTTTTCCATTGACAAAGCGCTGTTGTGGCCTCATTAAAAGTTATTATTGGGTAGGGAGGTACTTAGAAATGGTCTATTTTCTTCCTTTTATTTTATGTATTAGGAAAACTGAGAATCAGAAAGAGAAGTGACTTTTCCCAGAGTCACCACTTTTAAGCCAAGTGGCAACAAAATTCTAGCTCTTCTGTCTTCCAATCCTGACTCATCCATAGATTGCCTCAACCCAGTGGAAATGATTTTGTAAAATATAATTGTTGGAATTGTACCACCAATACAAAACAGCTGCTAAAGATTACAGCTGGTATTTGAAACATTTACTATTAAATAAACATTTAGTTGGTACTATTAAACTGCCAAACGCTCTTTCCTAATTTAGATGAATAAAGGCAAGAGGAACAATGGATTAATGTCACAATGCTTCTGAAATGGAAAAGCAAAAGCCACCTATTGCTGTTATTAAGATACCAACGCAAGTCACAGCCTGTCAGGTAGTGAACTATCTGTCAGCAAGGTGTTAAACAACTAGATTGCCCTTTAGCAGGGATGATGCATAAGAAATTATGAAATAGGTGGGAAATGAAACTTGATAATATTTTTAGTGTTTAATCCATCTCTAAGAGTCTATAATCAAGCTTAGGAAATCCTAAAGGAAACTCCATGTCTGGTCATTTAAATCTAGAAGCAATGACAATATCAACAATAATGAGGCACTCTATAAGATGCTTAATAATAGTACCTGCTCAGATATGGAAGACCAACACCAGTTTCAGTTTTTCCTTTTTCCTTTTGTTATCATTCAGTTGGGAGTTAAATGTTAAGAGTAGAGCTCACCTGAGAAAATATAAAGGAAAAAAAGAGACCAAGGCAAAACTTCACAGCTGGGAGTAGAAAGGATCAGCAAAATATCCTGATATTTAACACTGATAAATATAGTGATTGTTTTGTTTGATAAAACTGATAGGTTTGCTGTGAGTCCAGCTGTTTGGAACCGGAAGGTTGGAGAAGAGACCAATGCCTTTGAGTGGTGGCAGCTTGAAAGATTTAGAACCTGACTTACAACATGAAACATGAATGGAGGACCACAAATAATTGTCAGTTATGCTTAATTTTTCTTTCAAGGCTTGAAAACTAAATGTATAGCCCTGTTTGATATCACCCTGGCTCTGTGGTCCCTCAGGAAATTGCATTGTGGTGAAGATGAAGAAGGGTACTAAGATGCCCCAAACTGACCTTCCCCTACTCCCATTTTTCAGAAGAGGAAAACTGAACCCAAGAGTAGTTCAACAACCTGACTCAGGACACACAGCTGATACCCGACAGAGCTTAGTCTCCTGGTTTTACTTTGATTGGGATAGTGTTTGTCATATTTCAAATCAGTTTCTGAGTTTCACTTTAAAGGATATTATGGAGTAAACCCGGAGAAGGCGATGGCAACCCACTCCAGTACTCTTGCCTGGAAAATCCCATGGACGGAGGAGCCTGGTAGGCTGCAGTCCATGGGGTTGCTAAGAGTCAGGCACGACTGAGCGACTTCACTTTCACTTTTCACTTTCATCCATTGGAGAAGGAAATGGCAACCCACTCCAGTGTTCTTGCCTGGAGAATTCCAGGGACGAGGGAGCCTGGTGGGCTGCCATCTCTGGGGTCACACAGAGTCAGACATGACTGAAGCGACTTAGCAGCAGCAGCAGCAGCATGAAGTAAACCATTACCTCATATGAGTGTGTGTTAGCAAGTCAATTCTTGCATTTGAATATGCTTCCTCCCACCCCAAGCAGCCCCTGCACTGGGCTCACCATTTCTATTTTTAAAGCACAGGGTAGAGCAGATACGTGCACCTAGGGAATGAGTTTTCTCCCTGGCAGCCAGCACGTCACAGCAGATCTCTCCCCCCATGTCAGCATCTCTATTAAGAGTGACACTCACCCTTCCTTCCCCCTAGCTATGACAGAGTGCTGGCCATTTTTCTTTTTTGCCAGTGGATTTCCAGGTGACTGGCAGGTGGTTGTAAGGATAATTCCTCCTGGACAATTTCCTGCAAATCTTATTCTTCGCTCCACCATTTTCCTAACTACTATCTTGAGAGTAATTGTTCTAGGAAGACCACTCTAGGGAGGTTACACATATTCTCTAATTTGCACATTTCTTTCAGAACTGGGAAGAAATGGAATGCTGTTATAAGTGGAGAGATCCTGCCAGAATCACCATTTTTTTAAAAGTCAGAATTTGAATGTCAGTCATAAATTGCCATTCCTCTTCATTTTTTCCACCTCTAATAATAGTAACACGTACTTCCCTTCTTAGCATAAACACATGTACATGTTATTAACTGAAAATTAAGGCAAGAAGGGGCCCTAACAAAAAACAAAAAAATTGAGTCACAGGTTATCCTACTTCTGTTAAAGTAGTCCCAGGGTATACTATACTTCTGTTCAAAATTACAGAAGGTGAGGTATACATGTTTAAAACATCTGAGATAAAGAACAACCTAATGAATGGATCATGAATATGAACAGTGAATGGAAATGGAAATACAAAAAACTTTTATATAGAAAGATGCACAACCTTACATAATAAGAGAAATAGAAATTAAAATTATACTGTGATCCCGTTTTTTGCTTATCAGATTGGCAAAAGTCCAAAAGGTCAGAAATATATGCTGTTGGCAAGGCTATAGGGAAACAAACCCTTTTCATACACTATTGGTGGGAATTTATGTCAGTACGACCCCTGTGGAGGGCAGTTCCATGGTATCTGTCAAAATTACAAATGCAAATATGCTTTGACCCAGCAATACCACTTCTGGGAATTTATCCCACAGATACACTTGCACGGGTGCAAAATGATATACCTACAAGGTTATTAACTGAAGCCTTGTTTGTAGTAGCAAAAGATTGGAAAAAAGCTACTAGACTATCAATAAGGATGCTTAAATAAATAATTGTATATTCATACAATGACTTAAATGAGAAGGGAGCTCTTTATATACTGATATGAAAAGATCCCCA
>NW_011494742.1:1612863-1624588 GCF_000754665.1 Bison bison bison | reverse complement strand
AAAAGATCCCCAAGATATATTAAGTCAAAAAAAGGAAGCAGAAAATAGTCATAATATACTACATTTAATGACTCAATAAATGGGAGTGGAGGAACAATGATAGCTGACACAACAACAAGGGCAACTCTGGAAGATTCCTGAGACTGATGGCTTTGCTTGTTTGCAGCAGTGCCTCCGTGATAACTGGGCAGGTGGAGAAGAAGGAGGAGCCTCTTCACTCCACACAGTTTGACTTCTTAGGCTTATGAATGGATCATGTTCCAAGGAAAATAGGACTAAAGACCTAAGTTCTTGAATAAGTTGTTTTCCTAAGGTGACAGGCAGGAAGGAATAAAACTCCGGTTCAGGAAGTCACGCTGCAAGCTGTTCTTTGTGATGGGTGACAACATTGAAGAGCATTCTGCTGTGTTCTCTTATGGCTGGGCCATGGGGTTAGCAACCTTGATGAGCCTCTGTAAATAATGCTGACAGCATACTTCTGAAAGGGGTCACACTATTTGAACGCTATTTGTTCAGGGGAGAAAAACATAAGTTTTATCAGTTTTCTGAACCATTAATTCTCAGTCTATGCGACAAGTAATGAGGGGCTAATTTCTTCTTCACATACCTGTTCAAATAAATAAAAATGTAAAACTATAGCATACAAGAGTCTCTGACTAATAACTTTCTATTACCTACCTATAAAATTAATAAGAAGAAACAAAATAGACAAGTTATCTCACCAACCTGGTGAAGTGGTGGCAGTGAGCAGACTGCCAGAGAGGCTGGACCAGTGTCCACACTGGTTGTCTCCCTCTGCCGCCCCTCCCTGAAAAAGAATGGATTTGTCCACTTGAAGTAAAAAATCACAGCTAATGCTGAGTGTTCCTATGTGCTAGACACTCTCAGGATTATTTTGCAAATATTAATGCATTTGATGGTCACAACCACATGTGATGAGTAATATTATTTCCATTTTACAGATGGAGAAATTGGGCACAGAAAACTTGCTCAAGTTTCCTTAGCTAGTGAGGAAGCAGAGCTGGGATTTGAATTCAGGCAGTCTAACTCTAGAGCCCACGTGATCTTTTTGCTCCATCATCACCAACTCGCATTCAACCTTCCCCTTACCAATGAAACACTGGATTTTCACCCTATAGAAAATTTCCAGAGAGTAGGTACTGATTGTTTAATTGCTGTTCTGTCACTAAATCATGTTTGACTCTTTGTGAGCTCATAGACTACAGCATGCTAGATTTCTCTGTCCTTCACTGTCTCCCGGAATTTGCTCAAACTCATGTCCATTGAGTAGAAGATGCCATCCAACCATCTCATCTTCTGTTGCCCCTTTGTCTTCTTGCCCTCACTCTTTCTCATCATCAGGGTCTTTTCCAAACAGCTGGCTCTTCACATCAGGTGGCCAAAGTATTGAAACTTCAGTTTCAGCATCAGTCCTTCCAATGAATATTCAGAGTTGAATCCTTTAGGATTAACTGATTTGATCTCTTTCCTGTTCAAGGAACTCTCAAGAGTCTTCTCCAGCACCACAGTTTGAAAACATCAATTCTTCAGCCCTTAGCCTTCTTTATGGTCTAACTTTCAAGTCTATACATGACTATTGGAAAAACCATGGCTTTGACTATACAGACCTTTGTTGGCAAAGTGATGTCCCTGCTTTTTAATATGCTGTCTAGGTTTGTCATAGCTTTTCTTCCAAGGAGAAAGTGTCTTAATTTCATAGCTGCAGTCACCGTCCACAGTGATTTTGAACTTCAAGGAAATAAAATTTGCACTGTTGCCATTTTTCCTCATCTATTTGCCATGAAGTGATAGGACTGAATACCATAATCTTAGTTTTCTGAATGTTGAGTTTTAAGCCAGCTTTTTCGCTCTCCTCTTTCAACTTCATTAAGAGGCTCTTTAATTCCTCTTTGCTTTCTGCCATTACAATGGTGGTATTATCTGCATATCTGAAGTTGTTGATATTTCTCTTGGCAATCTTGATTCCAGCTTGTGATTCATCCAGCCTGGGCATTTTGCATGATGTACTCTGCATATAAGTTAAATAAGCAGGGTGACAATATATGGCCTTGATGTACTCCTTCTGCAATTTTGAACCAGTCTTTTGCTCCATGGCTGGTTCTGTTTCTTCTTGACCTACATACAGGTTTTTTAGGAGGCAGGTAATGTGGTCTGGTCTAGCCTGGATTTTTGCCTTTACACCCTCCCCTTCCCAAGGAGTATTTCCATTTGTATATTTACTCACAGATGGAAATCCCCAGAACTACATTTTTACAATCTTTATTAGGAAAATAGGAAAGGAGGGCTCAGGGTGACAAATTTCTTCTTTGACTTTGCGGACAGTTACTTTGGAAACCCTCCCTCCTCAGTTGCTTTCACACCCAACTCCTGATTTTCTTTCTATATTATGGATCTGGTCTCCCATCTGGTCTGATTTTCTGGTTCATTCTCTCAGCTAATAAATGTGGATTCCACAAGGCTCAGCCATAACCCACTTCTTAAGCATGTCAATTCTTCCTTGAAGATCTCATGGACAACCATAGCAATTGTTAATTCATGAAGACTCACAAATCTTGCAAATTAAGCCTAAACATGTATTTTGAGCTCCATATCTGTGTTTTAACTGCATTCCTGACATTATTGCTTGGACTTCTCAACAACTTCTCAAACTTAAATATTATCATTAGTCTCTACCTTTTCTAACCAAAACTATTTTTAATTTTATCTTGATGAAAAATTCTATCATTCAGTCAAGTAACACAAATTAGGAGCATCCTTGATCCTTCTTTCTCCTTCTACCCCATTCTTTCACCAATTCCTGTCATTTTTGCTTCTCATTTGTCTCTCCAATGTACCCACAAAATGCTTAGTAGAAACTACCATTCTCTCTTACTCAGGCCACTGAAACAGCCCCTAGCTGGCTTTACTAAGTCCATGATTGGTCCTTTAAATATTTTTACATTCCAATCAGGGAGATCTGCTAGAGACCAGTACTAACATACTGTTATACTGCTTAAAATCTGGTTAGTAGCATTCCATTGCTTCAATATCCTTAATAAGAGTGGCCAGGCCTACCTGAGCTGGCCCATGGCTACTTTTGCAGAACATTGCCTTTCACAAGCCTCTTTGCATTTTGGGCTTTAGTCACAAGATTTTCTTCTAAAACTCCTCAGTGTATTTACATACAGGCTTTTCCTCATCTGGAATGCTCTTCCTCCTATTCCTTGGAAAGTTTCCAATTCACTTTTAAATGATTAGTTTAGAATATAAGTTCCACAGAGAAGTCCTCCTTGCTTGCTACTCAGATTGAATTTGTTTCTGCTCTGAAATATATGTTCACCTTATTACTCTTTCTCTTCATAGCATTCAGAAATCCACAATCATATCCTGTTGGTATTATTTATGTGTGTTTCTTGCTGCTGCTGCTGCTGCTAAGTCACTTCAGATAGACAGCAGCCCACCAGGCTCCTCTGTCCCTGGGATTCTCCAGGCAAGAATACTGGCCATCTCCTTCTCCAATGCATGAAAGTGAAAAGTAAAAGTGAAGTTGCTCAGTCGTGTCTGACTCCTAGCGACCCCATGGACTACAGCCTACCAGGCTCCTCCATCCATGGGATTTTCCAGGCAAGAGTACTTACTGGACTGGGTTGCCATTGCCTTCTCCATGTGCTTCTTGAGGGATGATATAAGGAATGTTTTATTTTATCCCTAGTGCTTAGTGTAGAAAGACATGCAAATTGAATGCATGCAGTATGATAAAGGACAAGGAAGCCTGGGTGCTGCAGTCCGTGGGGTTGCAAAGAGGCAGACAGGACTGAATGACTGAACAATGAACAAAATGCATGAAAAACTAAAGGATATCTACCTTCATCTGTAATTCTTCACTTTTGATCATCCTAGTTCATTTATTCATTCAATTTGTCCTCCATAGGGAGTTCCACCATAAAAACAAGTCACTGCCAACTTTTTGTGATGTCACTGAAGTCTTTGCTTATTTGACTTGCCAGTTCCCTTGTGGGTACAAAAACCAGTACTTCTCCACATGGTAGAGGAGACTGGTTGGCCTACACCACTTGTGCTGAGTGATGCCGAGGAAACTTCTTAGTGACATGGATTTGGAGTCAGATTCAGCCATGGCAAAAATGGAGATGCCGTGAAAGCAAAATGAGAAGAAAGGTAAAAAAGAGAGAAACAAAAATCTAGTAAGACTTAAGAGGCAGCAGAAGAAGAGGAAGTAATGATTTCCCCCAGAGCTAAAAAAGTTAAAAAGAAAGCAGGGCCTTCTGAAGTTGATGTGAATTCTCCTACATCCAAAAAGAAAAAAGAAAGAGGAGCCATCTCAAGATGACCTTACTTCTCCTAAACCAAAAGTTCAAAAAAAGCAAAGGAGCCCTGTGAAAAGACAGTTAATTCTCCTAAAAGCAAAAGAAGTTATAAAAAAAAAAAAATGAGGAGCCTTCTGAGGAAGAATTGGCTCACCTAAGTCTAAAAAGATAAAGAGAGAAAAAGAAAGAAATGGAGAAATTGGAGAGAAAAGCCCCAACCTGAAGAATGAATTTCCTGATTCTGGACCTGATTCTAACTCCAAGGAAGTGGCCAGTGAAGAAAATAACAGTGAGTTAGAGCAGGAAAGGACTGTGGAGCAAAAAGGAGATTTCTCTAATTTTTCTGTATCTGTAGAAATGATTAAACTTCTCAAAGCCCGTGGGGTGACCTTCCTGTTTCCTATACAAGCATAGGCATTTCACCATGTCTATAGTGGGAAGGATTTGATCTTACTGGTGAGGACAGGAACTAGGAAGACACATTCTTCTTTAATATCCCTTTGGTTGAGAAACTTCAGGGAGAACTGCAAGACTTCCTCTTTACTTACTCCTCTTCCTTCCCAGGCACTGTGGCTGTTCCACCTTGATCAGTTGGTGTGCCAGACCCAGCCCTTCCATGTAGTTTCCACAGAGCCACATGTTATATCATGACACCACATTTCTATCCATGAGTTTGGAGACTTGGGAAAGATCTGAAGAGCTTTTGCAGGCCATCTGGCTGGCTCCCTTTCCCCTTTCTCTTTGCCTTGTTCACCCATCTCTCTCCTCACTCCCCCACTGCCTTGCCTCACACACCAGTCTTCCCAGTTCTCTTCATCAATACACTCAGAGTCTTGCCACCTGGCCCTGACAGTTTATTGATGCTCTCTTTTGAGAAAGAAAATAAAAAGCAAAACCAACACAGGGTGCTCTCTGAAAGTTATTCTGTGAATGTTTTTTTCCACCTTGTTAAGAATAAACATTTTGTTGTTGTTGTTTTTGTTATTTGAAGACTATGCTGCAGGTTAATTTAAACAAATAAGTAGGGATTTCATAAATAAAAGGAACATAATTCTTGGGCTTTCCTGGTGGCTCAGCAGTAAAGAATTCACCCGGCAATGTAGCAGATGTGGGGTTCGATCCCTGGGTTGGGAAGATCCCCTGTAGAAGGAAGTGGCAACCCACTCTAGTATTCTTGCCTGGGAAATCTCATGGACAGAGGAGCCTGGGGGGCTACAGTCCGTGGGGTCACAAAGAGTTGGGCATGACTTAGCGATTAAACAACAACAATAACAAAGAATAATTCTCAGGTGTACAAGGACTCAGAAAATATACCACTCAAGTATTATTTTCTTTTTAAGGAATGACTAGAGCCCATGGAAAGATTAATTAAAATTAGGAGCTTATAGATGAAAGGCAGCAGAGCAAATTGAATTCCTGGGTGCAGCATCTTGTTGCATAGCTTTCAAATCCTGGTTTTGTTGAAAACTAGCCATGAGACTATGGGAAAGTTATTATCTCTGTGCCTCCATTTATTCAACTATAAAATGGGGATAATATCAACACACATCCCACAGGGCTGTTATGAGGATTACAAGATTCATTATTCTAATGTAATTAGAATTCTGGGTACCTAGAAATTGCTATGTAGTTATTGTTCATTGTAATAAAGAATGTGAAAATTAAGGCATGAAAGATTGAGAAATAATCATTGAAATCATTCACTTAATCATAGAACTAAAACTAAGTAGCTTTTGTTAACACGGATGCTTAAAAATAATATAAATGTCAAAGAATTTGAAAGATGATCTATGTATTATAAAAAGAATAGTGATTTCTTAGCAAGTTATATAAAAATCCCAGTTTATATTTTAAAGGAAGAAGAAGAGTGTCAAGGCAGGGGGATACAACCATGCTAAATCTCTTCCCTTGTATACTAAGGACTCCAGAGATTGCAGTACATTCTTGACTTGAATAGCTACAGAAAACTAAAATGTAAAAAATTATATTTTCAAAAAACTAGAGGATATTCATTGATAGATTTCAAGGAAGGGCATAATCCTCTCAAGTCTCTGAAGCACAAAAAAATCAAACAACATATATTTCACATAGTAAAATACAGAGAATGAAAGAAAGAGCAAAGAAGTATAGCAAAGGAAAAAAAAAAAAAAAGAAGAAGTATAGCAAAGAGAAAATGTGAACTAAAGTGCTATTTGAGTTTTCTGGTTCTGGGTTCCCTGGGGTGAGAAGGGTCTGGGGGAAGTCCAGGAGCTCAGGACAACAGCCTGACAGAGGGAGGACCTGGTGGAGACCTGGAACACCCTTTGGCTGTTGGGCTTTGTTGGGTTTTGCTCCCCACACCAGCTTCCCAGGGGAGCTCTTCCACTGTCTTCTCAGCCTCTCCAGATGCCATTGACCAACTTCTCATCCAGATGCCATTGACCAGCTCTCTCATCTCCTCTCCTCCTCATCCTCTCTGCACATAGTCTGTGGGGCTTCAGGGCCTTGTATTTCTCTCTTGACTGCTGACTCTTTCTTTTTTTCTTGCTTTCAAAGCTCTTGAAATGTGAAGAAGTGATTGGGCTGCCCAGTCATCACTCTGTAGAGAGTCATCACTCTGTTTAGGGTGGCCTACTGAGGCAAGCAAATTTGGAAAACTCAGCAGTGGCCACAGGACTGGAAAAGGTTAGTTTTCATTCCAATCCCAAAGAAAGGCAATCCCAAAGAAAGGCAATCCCAAAGAATGCTCAAACTACCACACAATTGCACTCATCTCACACACTAGTAAAGTAATGCTCAAAATTCTCCAAGCCCGGCTTCAGCAGTACGTGAACTGTGAACTTCTAGATGTTCAAGCTGGTTTTAGAAAAGGCAAAGGAACCAGAGACCAAATGGCCAACATCCGCTGGATCATTGAAAAAGCAAGAGAGTTCCAGAAAAACATCTATTTCTGTTTCTTGACTATGCCAAAGCCTTTGAACATGTGGATCACAATAAACTGTGGAAAATTCTGAAAGGGATGGGAATACCAGACTACCTGACCTGCCTCTTGAGAAACCTATATACAGGTTAGGAAGCAACAGTTAGAACTGGACATGGAACAACAGACTGGTTCCAAATAGGAAAAGGAGTACATCAAGGCTATATATTGTCACCCTGCTTATTTAACTTCTATGCAGAGTACATCATGAGAAATGCTGGGCTGGAAGAAGCACAAGCTGGAATCAAGATTGCCAGGAGAAATATCAATAACCTCAGATATACAGATGACACCACCCTTATGGCAGAAAGTGAAGAGGAACTAAAAAGCCTCTTGATGAAAGTGAAAGAGGAGAGTGAAAAGTTAGCTTAAAGCTCAACATTCAGAACGAAGATCATGGCATCTGGTCCCATCACTTCATGGGAAATAGATGGGGAAACAGTGGAAACAGTATCAGACTTTATTTTTTGGGGCTCCAAAATCACTGCAAATGGTGACTGCAGCCATGAAATTAAAAGACGCTCACTCCTTGGAAGGAAAGTTATGACCAACCTAGATAGCATATTAAAAAGCAGAGATATTACTTTGCCAACAAAGGTCCATCTAGTCAAGGCTATGGTTTTTCCAGTGGTCATGTATGGATGTGAGAGTTGGACTGTGAAGAAAGCTGAGCACCAAAGAATTGATGCTTTTGAACTGTGGTGTTGGAGAAGACTCTTGAGAGTCCCTTGAACAGCAAGGAGATCCAACCAGTCCATCCTAAAGGAGATCAGTCATGGGTGTTCATTGAAAGGACTGATGCTAAAGCTAAAACTCCAATACTTTGGCCACCTGATGCGAAGAGTTGACTCATTGGGAAAGACCCTAATGCTGGGAGGGATTGGGGGCAGGAGGAGAAGGGGATGACAGAGGATGAGATGGCTGGATGGCATCACCAACTCGATGGACACGAGTTTGAGTGAACTCCAGGAATTGTTGATGGACAGGGAGGCCTGGTGTGCTGCGATTCATGGGGTTGCAAAGAGTCAGACACGACTGAGCGACTGAACTGACTGACTGAGGTCTTGAGTCCACCCACTTCATTTCTCTCTTTGAATCCAATGCCTGGTCCAATTCAATGATATTACCTATTATCTATTCCTAGTCGTGTGTCTAGTCCTGTTCCTGGTCCTATTACCTCTGCTCAGCAGATGTACGAAGCCTTAGGAAAGAGTTATGGATAGAGTGGGCGTTGTGGCTTCTCACTGGAATATAGTGTCATTCAAAGTGCCATTACATGATCTTTCCAGTTACCCTGAAGAAAGATCAAACAAGACAGAGAATGAAAGTAAATTATCTTAACTCCTTTTATAAAAGACTATCCATTTGTAAAATTTCAAGTATGTGTTCTTCATAAGCAAAATAGCTCTCAGAAAGTTAAAAAAAAAAAAAAAAGCAAAAAACTGCAACAAGAAAATTCAAGTATAAGCAAAAAACAAGTGACAATATTAATTTTAAATAAAGTAAAATAAAAATAAAAATTGTACAAAATAAGTCAAAGGGTCATTTTTAATTGATAAAAGATGCTATCTAAAAGAGAGATTTATATACCAATTAATAATATCAAAATAGATTTAAAAGTCATGAGAAACAAATTTGCACAAAACAGGGCACTTGAATACACATCAGTCACTCTTAATGCATCAGTTCAGTTCAGTTCAGTTGCTCAGTTATGTTCGACTCTTTGCGACCCCAAGAATCGCAGCACGCCAGGCCTGCCTGTCCATCACCAACTCCCAGAGCTTACCCAAACTCATGTCCATCGACTTGGTGATGCCATCCAGCCATCTCATCCTCTGTCATCCCCTTCTCCTCCTGCCCCCAATCACTCCCAGCACTAGGGCCTTTTCCAATGAGTTAACTCTTTGCATCAGGTGGCCAAAGTATTGGAGTTTCAGCTTCAGCATCAGTCCTTCTAATGAACACCCAGGACTGATCTCCTTTAGGATGGACTGGTTGGATCTCCTTGCAGTCCAAGGGACTCTCAAGAGTCTTCTCCAACACCACAGTTCAAAAGCATCCATTCTTTGGCACTCAGCTTTCTTCACAGTCCAACATAAAGTAGACTAATTGAAAGATTTTAATATAATAACTAATGAGGTTGCACTGATGTGTATTAAAAGAGTTCTTTTTTTGAAAAAAAATTATTGGGGTATAGTTGCTTTACAATGTCATGTTAGTTTCTGCCGTGCAGTGAAGCGAATCAGCATGTGTTTACCAATATCCTCTTTTTTGGATTTCCTTCCTACTTAGGTCACCACAGAGCAAGTAGAGTTCCCTATCCTGTATAGTAGGTTCTCATTAGTTACCTATTTTATACATAGTAGTGTGTATATGCCCATCTCAATCTCCCAGTTTATCCCACCCCTTTTCCTCCCTTGCTGTCCATATGTTCTCTAAATCTGTGTTTCTTTCTGCTTTGCAAACAGGTTCATTTGTACCGTTTTTGTAGATTCCACACATATGTGTTAATATACAATATTTATTTTCCTGACTTACTTTACTCTGTATGAGTCTCCAGGTGCATCTATGTCTCTGCCAATGGCACAGTTTTGCTCCTCTTTATGGCTGAGTAATATTCCATTGCATATATGTACCTTTATCCATTCCTCTGTTGAAGGACATTTAGGTTACTTTCATGTCCTGGCTATTGTAAATAGTGCTGCAGTGAACAATGAGGTACATGTATCTTTTGGAATTATGGTTTTCATAAAAAATTTACTGGGTTTGAAAAGACATCATCAAAGCTATAATTATAAACTGCTTATAAAAAGTATCTAAAACAAGAACAATGTTTATGAAAAGGTACAATTTTTAGCCAAAAGAAAGATGCACAGTACTTTTATAATAACCTGTTGCTATATAACACCCATTGAAAGTAAATTTAAAAATCTCAAAGAAATGGAGGTTTTCTTGGAGAGATATACCTTTGCACATTGATTTATACAGAAGGGAAATAATTGAAAAAATACTCCTCAAATATTTCAGCTGATTTGAAAAATATACTATTTCAAACTTTGGAGAAATAAATAATTCTCTTGTACCAGAACACAGAAAAACAATGGAAAGTATTTAGCAAGAAAATTAACCTAAAACTACTAAAATCAACAAAAATATTTGATAATATAGAAAAGATATACAGAAATCATAATTTTTTCTATAGTCTAAGTAAAACACACAGATATTATTTTTGTAAGCAATTTTTTAAAAGAATACAAAACCACAAAAATAGTAATATATAAAGCAGTAAAAAATACAAAAATAAAGTATCCAAATACAATATGTGTTGTACTCACATGAAGAAAGTAAAAAATCTTGGCCAAAGGGCATAAGTATAACCTAACATATTCTCCAGGGAAGAATACTAGAGTGGGTTGCCATTTCCTTCTCCAGGGGATCTTGCCAACCCAGGGATTGAACCTAGGTCTCCCGCACAGCAGGCAGATGCTTTAACCTCTGAGCCACCAGCAAGATATTTCTAAATATAAGAAAACCAAATATTATAAATATGACAGCTCTGATTATTACATTCAATCTGAAGTGATTCTAGAATTCATCTGGAAAAATAAAAATTGCCAAGAATTTTTTTGGCTTTTATTGTAATTTTTGTGTGTATGTGATATCTTTGGTTTTGATATCAGGTGATGCTGGCCTTATAGAATTACAAAAGTAGTCCTTCTTCTGCAATTTTTGAAAAAGTTTAAGAAGGATCTATATTAAGTCTTCTCTAAATATTTGGTAGAATTCACCAAATATTTGTGTGAATCCCTCTGGTCCTGGACTTTTGTTTGTTGGGAATTTTTAAATTATTGACTCAAATCAACTGATAGTCTTATGGTAGTTCCCTTGTATGTTGTTTCTTTCCCCTTACTGCTTTAATGTTCTGTTTTTATTTTTAATTTTTGCCATTCTGATTACAGTGTGTCTTGATGTGTTCTTTGGGTTAATATATGGTACTCTGTGCTTCCTAGACTTGGGTGACTGTTTACTTTCTCAGGTTAGGGATGTTTTCAGCTACTCAGTTCAGCTCAAAACAGTTTCTCAGTCATGTCTTACTGTTTGCAACCCCATGGAGTGCAGCATGCCAGGCTTCCCTGTCCATCACCAACACCTGGAGATTACACAAACTCATGTCCATTGAGTCGGTGATGCCATCCAACCATCTCATCCTCTGTCGTCCCCTTCTCCTCTCACCTTCAATCTTTCCCAGCATTAGGGTCTTTTCAAATGAGTCAGTTCTTTGCATCAAGTGGCCAAAGTATTGGAGTTTCAGCTTCAGCATCAGTCTTTCCAGTGAATATTCAGGACTGATTTCCTTTAGGATGGACTGGTTGGATCTCCTTGCTGTTCAAGGGACTCTCAAGAGTCTTCTTCAATATCACAGTTCAAAAGCATCAATTCT
>NW_011494742.1:1609801-1612763 GCF_000754665.1 Bison bison bison | reverse complement strand
TCAATATCACAGATCAGAAGCATCAATTCTTCAGCTCTCAGTTTTCCTTATAGTCCAGTTCTCACATCCATACATGACTATTGGAAAAACCATAGCTTTGACTAGACGGACCTTTGTTGGCAAAGTAATCTCTCTGCTTTTTAATATGTTATCTAGGTTGGTCATAACTTTTCTTCCAAGAAGCAAGCGTCTTTTAATTTCATGGCTGCACTCACCATCTGCAGTGATTTTGAGCCCCCGAAAATAAAGTCTCTCACTCTTTCCATTGTCTCCCCATTTATTTGCCATGAAGTGATGGGACCAGATGCCATGATCTTAGTTTTCTGAATGTTGAGTTTTAAGCCAGCTTCTTCACTCTCCTCTTTCACTTTCATCAAGAGGCTCTTTAGTTCTTCTTTGCTCTGCCATAAGGGTGGTGTCATCTGCATATCTGAGGTTATTGATATTTCTCCCGGCAAACTTGATTCCATCTTGTGCTTCATCCAGCCCAGCATTTCTCATGATGTACTCTGCATATAAGTTAAATAAGCAGGGTGACAATGTACAGCCTTGATGTACTCCTTTCCCTACTTTGAACCAGTCTGTCATTCCATGTCCAATACTAACTGTTCCTTCCTGACCTGCACACAGATTTCTCAGGAGACAAGTCATGTGGTCTGATATTCCCATCTCTTTAAGAATATTCCACAGTTTGTTGTGATCCACACAGTAAAAGGCTTTGTCATAGTCAATAAAGCAGAAGTAGATTTTTTCTAGCACTCTCTTGCTTTTTTGATGATCCAACAGATGTTGGCAATTTGACCTCTGGTTTCTCGGCCTTTTCTAAATCCAGTTTGAACATCTGGAATTTCACAGTTTATGTACTGTTCAAGCCTAGCTTGGAGAATTTTAAGCATTACTTTGCTAGCGTGTGAGGTGGGTGCAACTGTGCAGTAGTTTGAGCATTCTTTGGCATTGCCTTTCTTTGGGATTGGAATGAAAACACCTTTTCCAGTTCTGTGTCCACTGCTGAGTTTTCTAAATTTGCTGGCATATTGCACGCAGCACTTTGATAGCATCATCTTTTAGGATTGAAATAGCTCAACTGGAATTCCGTCACCTAGCTTTGTTTGTAGTGATGCTTCCTAAGGCACATTTGACTTCACATTCCAGGATGTCTGGCTCTAGGTGAGTGATCACTCCATCGTGATTATTTGGGTCATGGAGATCTTTTTTGTATAGTCATTCTGTGTATTCTTGCCAACTCTTCTTAATATCTTCTGCTTCTGTTAGGTCCATACAATTTCTGTCCTTTATTGTGCCCATTTTTACATGAAATATTCCCTTGGTCATAGAAATCACACAGAATCACAGAAAACTAACCTATCTGATCACATGGACCACAGCCTTGTCTGACTCAATGAAACTATGAACCATGCTGTGTAAGGCCACTGAAGACAGAGGGTCATGGTGGAGAGTTCTGACAAAACGTGGTCCACTGGAGAAGAGAATGGCAAACCACTTCAGTATTCTTTCCTTAAGAACCCCATGAACAGTATGAAAAGGCAAGAATATAGGATACAGAAAGGTGAACTCCACATGTTGATAGGTGCCCATTATGCTACTGGAGATCAGTGGAGAAATAACTCCAGGAAGAATGAAGAGACAGAGCCAGAGCAGAAACAAACCCATGTGTTGTGATTATTGTGATGTGACTGGTGATGGAACTAAAGTCCAATGCTGTAAAGAGCAATATTGCATAGGAACCTGGAATGTTAGGTCCATGAATCAAGGCAAAACAGAAGTGGTCAAACAGGAGATGGCAAGAATGAACATTGACAGTTTAGGAATCAGTGAACTAAAATGGACTGGAATGGGTGAATGTAACTCAAATGACCATAATATCTACTACAGTGAGCACGAGTCCCTTAGAAGAAATGGAGTAGCCATCACAGTCAACAAAAGAGTCTGAAATGCAGTACTTGGATGCAATCTCAAAAACGACAGAATGATCTCTGTTCATTTCCAAGGCACACCATTCAATATCACAATAGTCCAAGTCTATCCCCCGACCAGTAATGCTGAAGAAGCTGAAGTTGAATGGTTCTATGAAGACCTACAAGACCTTCTAGAACTAACACCCCAAAAAGGTGTCCTTTTCATTATAGGGGACTGGAATGCAAAAAGTAGGAAGTCAAGCAATACCTGGAGTAACAGGCAAGTTTGAACTTGGAGTACAGAATGAAGCAGGGCAAAGGCTAATAGAGTTTTCCAAGAGAATGCACTGGTCATAGCAAACACCTTCTTCCAACAACACAAGAGAAGACTCTACACAAGGACATCACCAGATGGTCAACACCGAAATCAGATTCATTATATTCTTTGCAGCCAAAGATGGAGAAGCTCTATATAGTCAGCAAAAACAAGACTGGGAGCTGACTGTGGCTCAGATCATGAAGTCTTTATTGCCAAATTCAGACTTAAATTGAAAGAAGTAGGAAAAATCACTAGACCATTCAGGTATGACCTAAATCAAATCCCTTATGCTTATACAGTAGAAGTGACAAATGGATTCAAGGGATTAGATCTGATAGAGTGCCTGAAGAACCATGAACAGAGGTTCATGACATTGTACAGGAGGCAATGATCAAGACCAATGCAAACTATTACAGCCACTATGGAGAACAGTGTGGAGATTCCTTAAAAAACTGGAAATACAACTGCCTTATGATCCAGCAATCCCACTGCTGGGCATACACACTGAGGAAACCAGAAGGGAAAGAGACACGTGTACCCCAATGTTCATCGCAGCACTGTTTATAATAGCCAGGACATGGAAGCAACCTAGATGTCCATCAGCAGATGAATGGATAAGAAAGCTGTGGTACATATACACAATGGAGTATTACTCAGCCATTAAAAAGAATACATTTGAATCAGTTCTAATGAGGTGGATGAAACTGGAGCCTATTATACAGAGTGA
>NW_011494742.1:1609498-1609701 GCF_000754665.1 Bison bison bison | reverse complement strand
AAAGAGACACTGATGTATAGAACAGTCTTATGGACTCTGTGGGAGAGGGAGAGGGTGGGAAGATTTGGGAGAATGACATTCAAATATGTAAAATATCATGTAAGAAACGAGTTGCCAGTCCAGGTTCGATGCACGATACTGGATGCCTGGGGCTAGTGCACTGGGACGACCCAGGGGGGTGGTATGGGGAGGGAGGAGGGAGG
>NW_011494742.1:1607197-1609398 GCF_000754665.1 Bison bison bison | reverse complement strand
AAAAAAAAAAAAAGACCATCCCCAAGAAAAAGAAATGCATAAAAGCAAAATGGTTATCTGAGGAGGCCTTACACATAGCTGTGAAAAGAAGAGATGTGAAAGGCAAAGGAGAAAAGGAAAGATATAGCCATTTGAATGCAGAGTTCCAAAGAATAGCAAGGAGAGATAAGAAAGCCTTCCTCAGTGATCAGTGCAAAGAAATAGAGTAAAACAATAGAATGGGAAAGACTAGAGATCTCTTTCAACTACTATATCTTCAAATATTTTTCTTAGGTCCTTTTGTTCTTTTAATTCTGGGACCCCTAGAATGTGAATATTAGTGTGTTTACTGTTGTCTGAGAGGTCTCTTAAGTTGTACTTATTTCTTTTCATTCTTTTTTTTTTTTTTTTTTCTGTTTAGAGACAGTGATTTCCATTGCTTTGTCTTCCAGCTCACCAATTGTTCTGAATCAGATAGTCTACTATGGATTCCCTCTAGTGTATTTTTCATTTCAGTTATTGTATTCTTCATCTCTGTTTGGTTGTCCTATTTTCCAACTCTTTGTTAAAAAGAATAACCTCTTTGGCTTCCCTGGTGGTCCAGTGGTTAAGAGTCCACCTTGCAATGCAGGGGACATCAGTCCAATTTCTGGTCTGGGAAGATCCCACGTGCTGTGGAGCAACAGAGCCTGTGTTCCACAACTATTGATCCTGTGCTCCAGAGCCTGCAAGCTGCAACTATTGAAGGCCATGAACCCTAGGGCCTGTGCTGTGCAAGAAGAGAAACCACTCCAGTGAGAAGCTCAAGCACCAGAACTAGAGAGTGGCCACCTCTCGCTGAAGCTAGAGAAAGCCTGCACACAATGAAGAAGACTCAGCACAGCCAAAAATAACTAACTAAATAAAAACAAAACTTTAAAATACAACTTCTCTGTGCATCCATTCTCCTCCCAAGTTCTTTGATCATCTTCGTGATCATTACTTTGAATTCTTTCTTTTATGTATGTGGTAGGTTAGGTACATTTCTTGACCTTGACCTTATGTAGGAGACATCCTATGCCTCCCAGAAGTGCACTACCCTCTTGTCTCCCAAGCTAAATGCTTTAGGGATTCACCTTAACAAGACTGCATGGATCCTTCTGTTGTGATGGGATGATTACGTGGGCAATTTGGTTGGGTGCCAGGCCCTGCCTTGTGTATATGCTGCTGGCTGCTGTTAATAAGGGCCTGGTCATGAAGTAGCCAGTTGCAGAACTGTAGGGGCTTCTTGGGCTGTACTGCTGGCCAATTGGTAGGCAGAGTTGAGGTTCTGAAGATTCTGGGGCTGTTGCAGGTGAAGCTAGATCCTAAGGCCAGTGCCAGACTACCGGCAGACAGAAATGGCTCTTGGAGTCCAACTACAGGGCCCAGGTATCCCAGAGCTTGTTTCAGATCATTGATGGGAAAGGAGAAAGTTCCTGGCACACTTGGCTATGGAGTCTGGGGTGTCCTGAAGATTACATTGGTCTGCTAGTGGGGATGGTCAGGGCCCAAGTGGTCCCAGAGTAGGGTCTGGCCTGCTTTTGGTGTGCTGGATCTGCAGGCTGAAGGACTGTAGTTTTCTTGCATCTGGTGTCTACCCTTTGGTGAGTGAGGTTAGTCTAGATGCTAGTGAAGACTTCCTAGAGGAAAGGGCCTGTTTCTGCCCACTGGTGGACACAGCATGTCTTAAAGAATGTGAAGAGGTGGCTGTGGGCTCAGAACGTCTTTAGGCAGCCTGTCTGCTGATGGGTGGGGCTATATCCCCATCCAGTTAATTGTTTGGCCTGATGTATCCCAGCACTGGTGCCTTCATGCTTTTGTTTGGGCCCAAGTCTTGGTGTTAATGAGCCAAGATGGCAGATACTAGCAGCAGTCTTCATGAGGTCGAATGTTCCCAAATATGTCTTACATCAGTGTCCATGTCCCCAGCATGAGCTGTAGCCTCCCACCTCTCCAGGAGACACTCTAAGACAAGCAGGTAGGACTGGTCCAGACTCCTATCAAATTACTACTCTTGCCCTGGGCCCTGCTTCATGTGAGATTTTGTGTGTGCCATTAAAAGGGAAATCTCCACTTCCCCTGGTCCTATGGGACTTCTGCAATTAAGCCCTACTGGCCTTCAAAGCCAAACGCTCTGCAGACTTATACTGCTGGTGCCTGATCCCCTGGCTAGGGAGCCTGATATGGGGCTCAGAACTCTC
>NW_011494742.1:1595135-1607097 GCF_000754665.1 Bison bison bison | reverse complement strand
CTCAGAACTCTCATTTCTGTGGGAAAACCTCTGTAATATAATTGTTGTCCAGTCTTCATTACCCAGGGGGCATTGCATTTAATTATATTATGAATCTGCCTCTTCTACCCATCTTGCTATGGTTCCTTCTTTATGTCTTTAGTTGTAGATTTTTTCTATTAGATTCCAGTCTTTTTCATCAATGGTTGTCTTGCAGATAGTTGTGATTTTGGTGTGTGATGAGAGGAAGTGAGTTAAGTTTCTCTCTTTTCCACCATCGTGGCTGCTCCTACAGGCCTCTGTTCATGGTCATGGAAAGTTGAGAGGTTCTGAGAGGCTGTGTCTCCATGCTGCAGTCAGGGTTGTGGCTGCCCTGTTGGCAACTCCTCAACACTACTGCCAGGAATTATTAAAATTAACATTATGAGGGAATAATTGTAACAGTATGGTATTGATGTTAGACTTGACAGCCTGGCAATTAGAACAGTAAAAAAGACAAAACCAGAAACTAGTATAGATTAAAATTATGAGCAGTTAGATTTAGAAATATTGCTCATAGTTTCACTTGTTCATAAGTCCAAAGTGATTATGAGGGTAATGTTTAAGATGGTTGTCCCCAATATGTTCTCACCAAATTAGGTTGGGGTGTAGTCTTTCAGTGCCTTAAATCCAGGCACACCGTTCAGCTTCTTGCTGCTCCTCATGCATTGGCTCAGCCTTTTGGAAAGCTTATCAGTTTTGTGGAAGCTATAAAGCTTCCCAATGAAGGCAGCTCTCTTCTTGAAGATCTCTTAATGAGTCCTAAAGCAGCCCTCAGCAGTTAAAATAATCTTACCTGCTATCTCACTGCTCACTTTGATGTGCTAATTTGAATACAAACAAAACAGTCTACATAAATGAAGCAGTTTATTTTTTCAATGTTATAAATTAAAGGAAAAAAGGTAGATATTTATTTAATCCCACAATTATTTCCCATTGTGGAATTAAAAGTAATAGGAGAAATCACAAATAATGATTGAAACATGAAAGAAGGCATGAGTAGTGTACTTTCAACTGAAATTAACAGCATATACAATCACTTAATTAGCTTAGATAATAAGAAATTTTATTGTTTCATGAGTGGAATCCAGAGAGAGCACATTGCAGAACATTGACATAGTCCAGTAAGCCCAGCTCCTTTTCTTTATGATTAGTATATCTTTACCACCTTTGTTGGCTTCATCCTTCAAGAAACTCCTCTTGTGTTAGCAAGATGAATAGTGTAGTTCAACATTTCACATCTGTAAGCCCTCTTAGCTTGAATCCCCCAGAGAGCAAAGACTATTTGCTACCATTATATTAGAAAGCATAACTCAGGAGAAGCAGGAGTGAGGGAAAATTAAAGTGAGGCAACAATGGAGGGAGAGTCACTTGTCAAGTTAACTTCTGTCTGGTATCAAGCCTCACGGATGGCTTGACTTTATCATACGTTTGACCCACTACGAGGTTACAGAAACATTTAGATCTCAGGACTAGCCTTCCAGACAGAAGGAGAGAGAAGAACTCATCTGCCACTTCCCTCAAGAGTCAAAGGATTACCCAACATAGGGAAAATTCCTCTGAACTTCCAGGTTGTACACATGTGTTATTGAGCATGTCCCATGTCATCTATGCTTCAACATTAAGAGGGAAGACTTGGAGCATAAGGAAAATGAGATACCCACAGTGCAAAGCTGTCAGATTTGTAGCCATATGAGGTTGGTCAGAATCTGCATAGACATGGTTACCTTAGAGGATACTAATATAGGAATAACTGGCCTTTGCTCCAAGATTAGAATTAATAGAAGGACATGTCCTCAACTTGAAAAAGGGAATCTACAAATATATACCTAGTAAATATATAGCTGACATCACCCATTATCATCACTTTGACATTATGCTAGAGATTCTAGTCAGTGAAATATAGCAAGAAAAAAAATACATCTGAATTAGAAAGGATGATAGAAAACTATCCTTATTTGTAGAAAATATAATCATTTGTGTAAAAATGTGATGATTACACAAAATTATTAGAATCAATAAGTAAATTTAACAAAGTGGTAGAGTAAAAAGTCAATATACAAAAAGCAGTTGTATTTATGTACATAAGCAACAAACAGTCAGAAACTTAGGTTTAAAAAATAATGTCATTTATAATACCATCAAAATGGTTAAACACTTAGGAATAATCTGTTCCCCAAAAGTGTAAGACCAATACACAGAAAATTGCAAATCATTTCTATGGGAAAATAAAGGTCTAAATAAATGGAACAATATGCACTGTTAATATGCCAGAAGATTCAGTATTGTTAAGATATCAATTCTTTTCATATTCACTTCTAAATTCAATACAATTCCAATAAAAATACCAGCAGTCTTTTTTTTTTGTAGGAATTGGCAAGAAGCTTCTAAAATGTCTAAGAAAATGCAAAGCACTTTGAAAAAGAAAATCATTGGCAGACTAATACCACCTGATTTCAATATTTATTTTAAATCTATATTAATCAAGACTATATGGTTTTGGTTTTAAGAGACACACAGGCCAACAGAATCAGATAGAGAGTCACTTGTATATGGAAAACTCATTTTGGATAGAGATACAAAGACAACTAAATGGAAAAAAAAGATCATTTTTTTTCAATTATAGTACTGTGACAATTAGATTTACATATTTTTAAAAGGAAATAAACAAAAACATATCTTCAATCAACACTTAGGAATTTTGAACTAATATCAACACTTTGGAATTTCAAACTAACTACAAAAATTAAATCAATGGATCACAAATATAAAATCTAATAGATTTTATATTTAGAGAGTTTTCAGAAACCTTTAGAGAGTTTTCAGAAACCACTGTTGCCCACTACCGCACTCATTGGGCTGTTGACAAATATAAAACCTAAAATCACAAAACTTACAGAAGAAAATATAGGTGAAAACCATTAGGGACTTTCAGTTTCAGCTCCTACGTGTAAAGAACCTGGAATGAATCACTGTTTTTCTTAATGCAAGAAAAGCTAGACAAACTGAATATAAAGGGCTTTTCTTGAACCTATCAGAGACCTGGAAATTTCAGGGCAACTTGCCACCTCAGAATCTGGAAAGACAGTCATATCTCAAGTGTTATAGTAAGAACTGCTTTTCTGGTATAGGAAGCCATGAGACCCATAAATTAGTAAGACTACTTACATGGTAATTTGGATGAACTGTTGAAGGCTGAGTGTGAACTAGTGTGGGAATAAAACACTCCCAAGGGCTCCAGTTATGGGGAAAGCCCTCACACTTTTATGATCTTTCCATCTAGGAATTCTACCAGGTTCCCATGGTAAAGCTCAGAAAATATTCTCTCATGGCTCCATAAGTTCTCTCTTGCGGAACCTCCACATAACCCTAGGATTCTGCCTTCTTAAACCTGGAGATTCCTTGATATGAATGGATTCCCAGTCACTTTCTTTGCTGGGACAATCCTGTATAGTCACTTGTGAGAAGCCTTTACAGAGTTTTCAGAAACCACTGTTGCCCACTACAGCACTTCATTGGGCTGTTGTCCCAAAGAATTGCTCTTTTAAAGAACATAGATTACTCCCAAAGTTAGCTCATCATCCAGAAACATTCTTCATTCCTTTCTCTTTGAAAAAGAAAAAAAAATTTATTCATTTATTTGGCTGTGCTGGGTCTAGTTGCATTATGGGAACTCTTAGTTGTGGCATGTGAGATCTTGTTCCCTGCCCAAGGAACCTGGGCCTCCTGCACTGAGAGAAGGGAGTCCTGGCCACTGGATCACCAGGAAAGTCCCTCATTCTCTTTTATCTTAAAATATTTTAGTCTACTTTGGTAACTGTGGCAGAAACAAGAAAAGCCTAAGCCATGACCTCTATGAACCAATAATGGAGGACTAGAGGAAATTTGGAATGGTTCTGTGGTGAATGGGTAGACAGACAACCTCAAAGTTTACATAGACATGCAACCCAAACTTAAATATAATCTTGAAAAAAGGGGTGGAACGAATGTTAAACAGAATAAGGTTAAGTGTCTTCCACCAGCCCCAACAGGATGGGATTCACAACTGGAGTTAAATTAAGTTATGAAACAATAATGGTATTTATTTTGGGATATAAAGTTGCAAACTGAGATTTACATTCCCTACGACATTCTTAGGATAAAACAATACTGTTGCTTACTTGGGGCTGGGGAGGTCTTAGCAATGGGGCATTGGGAGATCCCTAGATCAACTAGGATGTTTCTGGCATTAATGGGTAGTTGCAAAGTACACCAAAGAAAATGAGGTCACCTGATGCTGCTGCTACAGAAAAACATCAATGACTCAGGACAAAAGTAGCATTTCCAAATCCCTTCTTCCATATTTTCTGATAACTACTCTCCTTCCCCAATCTCTACTTCCGGTAAAAAAATTTTTATTATTATTATTGGTGACAAGAGGGTCTTAATTTTGTGAAAAATGTTTATTTTTGTGACAGTATTATATATCCTTTTGAGTCAAGTTTGAATCATTTCATGCCAGCAAGTATTACAGTCAGTAAAATTTCCCAAAGGGTCTATGAGACAGAGTAGGCTTCCTTTTTTTCTACATTGCATTGAGAATTGAGGGCATCTATGGCTACTGTAGAAAGTGCCCTGTCACTGCTGATAGGGGTATCTTCCAACTCATCAAGGACAGATCTGTGCCATTGCACAATCCAGGCTCATTTCTTCTTATGTCAAGTGAATCTTCAGAACAGTTTCCTTGGACATGTGAGACATGTCAGAGTTTATAGGATACATACATATCCTGGAGACATCAGTCCTCCAAGTCGGGAGGGTATAAGTTAGAGGTTACTAGAAATTAAATATTTGGGTATGGCTACAATCTAAAGGTGAAAGAAAGAAAGAAAGGAAGGAAGAAAGGAAGAAAGAAAGAAAGAAAGAGAAGTTGCTAAGTCATGTCAGACTCTTTGTGACCCCATGGACTGTAGCCCGCCAGGCTCCTCCATCCATGGGATTTTCCGGGCAAGGGTACTGGAGTGGGTTGCCATTTCCTTCTCCAGGGGATCTTCCCAACCCAGGGATTGGATCGGGGTCTCCTGCATTGCAGGCAGACGCTTTACCATCTGAGCCACCAGGGAAGAGACATAAATTGTTGAAGATGATAGAAGAGGGAGCCACTGTTGGTAGACCAAGGCTGTCGTCTGAAGGAGGTATAAAAAAGGTAAAACAGAGTAGGCAACCAAAAGTAGTCTTATATCTTGCCTTGATCCCCTGCTTCCCATTCTGACAATGCCCACAGGCAAAAATTTACAGAATCTTTGGGCAGCTGTTCAGTGATGATTGCCACTAATTCATACTGGTCACTGATCCTGATCCAACTTATGTCCTACGTCTTGTAACTGTGTTATCATCTTTCCCTCTTATGTCTAAATCTCTGCTTTGATAACTTATCTGCAAGCTGGGGTCCTCTAGGACTGTAATCTAGTATGTTCCTAGAACTACCTGCCCTTGTCCCTGTATTCCAGCTGTTTGTTGTCATAGGCCCTGGACTAGTAAGTCTATCATGGGGCCTTCTAGATACAAATCCTTCCTACTAAAACATCTTTACTTTCATCTCCTCCCCAAATTTTCTGCTCCTAAGAATTGCCTAGAATTTGACTTAGAGTCTTTATTCTAGAGCTTTCCTGATTGCTTGGCCCCACAGTAAAGAAATGCCTTGTCACCATGCCTTGAAACATCCCTTCCTTTCCCTGCCAATCCTGCCTAGGGTGGAGTGTGGGAGCAACCACACCTGGGGAGTTACCAAAGTATATAGATCAAATAAGGGCCAAGAATCAAAGTCATTTGGACAATTGAGAGATCAGGACACCACATTGTGTTAGATGGCAAAGCAAAGGCAAGGGAAATGAAGAATGAGCTATTTGACTGAAGAAGAAAATGGCAACACACTTCAGTATTCTTGAAGGAAAATCCCATGGACAGAGGAGCCTGGCAGGCTATAGTCCATAGCGTTGCAAAGAGTCAGACATGACTCAGTGACTGAGCGCACAGCACAGCAAGGAGTGACTAAAAGTAGAGATTCCTCTTCCTTCAGGCCTCCTGTTGGATGATTTTATATTTTGAGCTCTGTTCCAAACAAGGCAGTTATGTGCTTTCTCTTAGGATGTGAGTTTGTGACTCAGTTTCCAGGGCAAAAGCTAACCCATAATTCTGAGGCAGAAACAGATGATTTACATAAGAAACTGACAAGCAGATTAAACTAGATGTGCTCTGTGATAAAAAATACTGAAAAATATTACAGAAGAAGTATGCTTAAAGGTTATGAGCTCATGCTCTGTAGTAGAATGACTTGAATTCAAAGCTAGACTTAACAGTTACGAATACTGTAACTCTGAGCAAAGCTCTCAGGCTCAGTTTCTTTTTAGATGGAATAAAAATAATAATACAACCTGCCTCATAGTGTTCTTGTGAGAGTTGAATGAAGTAATGCATAAAAGCCCTTGGAAACAATCCTGGCACACTATTTATGTGCCAGTAAGTGTTGCCTTTCTTCTTGATAGAAAATAAGTCTGCAAGTCAAATGCGAGAGAATTTAGCCTGTGGAGAAACTGTCATTAATAGATAAAATGAGGATATTGTAGGTATGAGGCATTAGAGCAGTATGATTAAGACCCAGGTCTTATACTCACACCTTGGTTGTCTTACTAGCTGTGAGACACTGGCCTCGTAATGTAACTTCTCTGAATTTGACTTCCTAAACCTGCAACGAAGGTATACTTCAAGTAGATGTCGAGATAAAACATGTGAAATGCCTAAGCAATGCCTGGTTCTCAGTAATTGCCCCACTGCTACTGTTAAGTCACTTCAGTCGTGTCCGAGTCTGTGTGACCCCATAAACGGCAGCCCACCAGGCTCCCCCGACCCTGGGATTCTCCAGGCAAGAACACTGGAGTGGGTTGCCATTTCCTTCTCCAGTGCATGAAATTGGAAAGTGAAAAGTGAAAGTGAAGTCGCTCAGTCACGTCCAACTCTTAGCGACCCCATGGACTGTAGCCTACTAGGCTCCTCTGCCCATGGGATTTTCCAGGCAAGAGTACTGGAGTGGGGTGCCATCGCCTTCTCTGAATTGCCCCACTAAGAGGTAACAATTGTCCTTTCAATTTAAGTTAAATAAGCCAGGCACAGAAAGAGATACAGCATGATCCCACCTATATGTGGTATTTAAAAGAGTCAAATTCATAGAATCAAAGAGTGAAATGGTGGTTCCCAGAGACTCAAGGGAGGGGGAAGTGGGGAGTCAGTCATACAGTCTCAGTGAAGCAAGATGAATAAACTTTAGAGATCTGGGCACAACCTTGTCCCGATAGTCAACAATCATGTAATCTACACTTACAAGCTTTGTTCAGAGGGTTGCACTTGTGTTAATACCACAACAAAATAAAATTTAATAAGTAAAGAAAATGATAGCAGAAAAAGAGAAGTACCAATTGTCATTAATGAAGCCATTCATCTAGGTGTGAAGGGCTCAAGGCCTTGGCTTAGAGTGGTGAGAATGGAGGTGAAAGTGCAAATCTATCAAGTAAAGGGAAAGCCAAGAGTGTGCATGTGTGCTGGCAGTGCCACTCCTTCGTTCCTACTTAGATGAGCCCCTGGTTCTCAGTTCTCTGAGCAGTGTCATCTCCTGGCTCGGGAAAACACTCCAAAAGCACGAAGGCGGAGGTGAGGGCACTGTTTCCCCAGCATGCAGATGATGCCTGGGTCGTGAGCAGAGCTCAGGTTTATAATATGAATTTGAAAATCAGAAAAACCTTTTCAGGTGTTATAAGAATAATTTATAATGAGCAGATTTTCTGTTAACAGCATTATTTGCACACAAAGTGGCTTGTGTAGTTGCCTGGCAACCATTTGTTGACCTTTCTTCAGCAGGCTAAACATTATTCCTGTTTATACAACAATTTTCTCTACAAACTCTTTCTTTAGATCTTGCTTCGGGAAGCAGGAAATCAAACTAGAAAAGTTTGCAAATCCATTTTTGCAAGACAGACAAATGAGCATTTTGTGTTGAAACAGACCTCAAGTTTCAAATGGTACCAGTTTCCAAACAGTACTATAAACTCCTGAAGGAGACAATTAAAAATATAATTTCCTTGTCCCTACTCCCAGGCTGAATGGAACAGAAATACTGGGTGGGTTTAATAGTCTGCATTTTTACCGGCTGCCCCAGCTTATTAGTGTAAACATTTGGGTTTGGGAATCAACATTTCAGTTACTCCCTTTGGAATTTCTGCACTGAATCAATGACCAAGTTGGTCAACTGGTTGAACTCCCAATTTGTGATAAAGATGGGCTGTGGCAGTGTCATCAAGTTCACCAGAATTCGTATCTTTGTTCCTCCGGGGCCAGTGTCTTCCCATTGCCTGCAGCTTATTGAGAACCAGACATCTTCCTACCAATTCTGTGGCACAAAGGAAGCACATCCTGCCAGCCCAGCTTGTATAAAAGCATCTACTAAGAGGCACTTTCACACAACCCTCAGCGTATCACCTAATTTTTCAACCAAGAAATGAAGGTATTCTTATTATTCAACTTTCAGATATGATGAAAGTCACATTCAGAAGTAGTAACTAATTTCCCCAAGTCCTACAAGTTCAGAACTTCAGGGCCAGGATTACAATCAGATTCACTTTTTGCTACTTTGTCATTGTACAGTCCATGGAATTCTCCAGGACAGAATACTGGAGTATGTAGCCTTTCCCTTCTCCAGGGGATCTTCCCTACACAGGGATCGAACCCAGGTCTCCCACATTGCCGGCAGATTTTTTACCAGCTGAGCAATAAGGGAAGCCCAAGAATGCTGGAGTCGTTAGCCTATCCCTTTTCCAGTGGATCTTCTCGACCCAGGAATCGAACCGGAGTCTCCTGCATTGCAGGTGGATTCTTTACCAGCTGAACCACAAGGGAAACTCCACTGTGAGTGAGTCTCTCGTTCCCCGCTGATAGCTCAGTTGGTGAAGAATCCGCCTGCAATGCAGGAGACCAGGGTTCGATTCCTGGGTCAGGAAGATCCTCTGGAGAAGGGATAGGCTACCCACTCCAGTATTCTGGCCTGGAGAATTCCATGGACTGTATAGACCATGGGGTTGCAAAAGTCGGACACGACCCAATGACTTTCACTTTCCCTCACTCCAGGTAGGCACTTGGGCTGTCACTGACGTGGTACAAAGAAATAGAACATCCTCCTTGTGCTAAGGGGCTTATAGCTCAATGAGGAGACAGGAGAGCAGCGCCTTCTCTCCCGACTGACAGGCAGCTCAATCTCCTCGGAGCCTCCCTCCCCTTGGATTATGTCTTTTTAGGGCACATTCTAACCAGATTCCTGGTCTGATCCCAATCCTTTTCCCCAGCAGACCAAGTTCCTTGTGTGGACAAGGGTTGTGACCTGTTTGGAGTCATGCTCAAAGCTGTTGCCCTCTGTAACCCCACTCTTGGTGCCTGATCCATAGTCTCACTCCTATTTTGCATGAGGTAAAGATGTGTTGTGTGAGAGGAAAAATAAAATGGAAGTATATGAATTAAGGAAATCTCAGAGCTGAATCAGAAAGATATGATGCAATGTAAGCTATCTCTTGACCTGTCGTCCTTGCCAAGAGCCCTGGAAGAATCAGAATGCCTAAGGAGGAATTTATACAAATGTATACACTCGTTTTCACACTTGTTTTAAAATACCTTGGCTAGGAGGACAATTTCTAAGTTGTATCCCCAAGGGAACTGGATATACTTTAAGTACTGAATTAAATGACATATTCTGGTCCTCATGTCCAGGCCTGGCTATTTCTTAGGGACCTCAGTCAGGGCCCTCCTTTGTCTCCATGAACCAGGTCCTTTAGGGTGAAACTCCAGGACTTTGTCCAAACACCTTCCTTTTTGACACCGAAACTCCAGGAACCTGTTTATATTAGGGACATGAGACCTGGGAGCTTCAAGAATACACATGGAATCTACCCATCCAGGGAGTAATTTTGGTAGTAATTGGAAAAAGCAAGGTGAAAAACCCATGAACAGATCTGGAAACCATATCTTGCCTCTGGGGAAACTGAGGGTATTTATTCTGGATAAAAGGAGACCTAAGAGGAGTTAGGGCAGCCACCTTGGTGCACTTGATGGACTGTCATGGAAAGAAGGCAGAGCGCCAAGGAGGAATTATGATCTGTATGTACAGATAAAGCTTGACTATCGAGGAGTTCCAGTTCACTGGGGGCATCCATCCCTGTGCTATGACTTTGTATTTTTCCAGTCTTGGCTTTAAACTGTGCATCTCTGAAACCCTCCTTCCTGCAAAAGTAGCAGTGGACAGCTTGTGCTAATCCTAGAATTATTTTTTCACTTTTGATTAGTGAAATTTATACTAGTACAGTTTTTTTCTCTTTCTTTTTTCTTAGCATACTTGAAGATGTGGTATCAGACATATATTCGAAACATGTTTTAGTTTTATTGAATTAACCATATTTAAAGAATATAATTTGATATGTTTTCACATATGTATGTATTTGTTAAGTGATCACCAAGATCAAGATAGTGAAGATATACATCACCTCCAAAAGTTTTCTGGTGCTCCCTGGCAATCTGTCTCTCCCATGGTCATTTCTTCCCTCACCCTGTCCTCAGGCAATCAGTGATCTTCTTTCTGTAATTATGCATTTATTTATATATCCTATTATTCCAGTTTTCTTGCCTGGAGAATCTCATGGACAGAAGAGCCTGGTGGGCTACAGTCCATGGGGTCCCAAGAGTCAGACATGACTTAGTGACTAAACCAATCATTATTTTTGTAAATGTGATTATAGTGTGTTTTTTTTTTTTTTTTGGTCTAACTCCTTTAACATACTTAAGATAACTATTCTGAAATTCATCTACGTTGCTGTGTGTCTCAGGAATCTATTCCTTTCTATGGCATTGTATGGCTATGGCCCAATCTACTTACCTATTTTTCCTGTTGATAGAAGCTGCTTTGAGCACCCACGTACCAATCTTTGCTGTAAACATATGCTTTCATTTCCCTTGAGTGAATAGTTAGGGTTGGAATGGTTGGATCATTTAGTAGGTGGTGTTTAATTTTCTAAGAAACACTAAAGTCTTCAAAAGTACTTGTATCATTTTCCATCCATATAGGAATATAGATAATTTCTAAATCTTTCACATCTGTCAACACTGGATTTTAAGTTTTAGTTTTTCTAAGAGTGTATAGTGCCATCTGAATGTGGTTTTTATTTTTCTTTCCCTAAAGAGTCTCTTTTTATATGTTTATTTTAAAATGTTTAATCTTCTTGGTCAAAAGTTTGTTGAAATGTTTCACTCATTTTTATTGGGTTGTTTGTTTTCTTATTATCACATTTTGAGAGTTCTTTATATATTCTGGATAAAAGTCCTTTACTGGATGTATAATTTGTCAATATTTAGACCCTGTCAGGGACTTGTGTTTTCAAATAGGTTGTAACATATTTGTGGGCCTCTCAAAAAGTAAGTAAAATAGAAATGTATTGTTTTGTTGATTTTTTTCAGTTAAAAAATTCTCTTAACATTTTCTTAATAGTGTCTTTTGCAAAAACTTTTAATTTTGAGAAAGTCTAGTTTATTAATTTCTTCTTTTTATGCATCATTTATGTCATATCTAAAAAAAATTTTCCTAACTCAGGAACATAAATTTCCAGTTTTTTTTTCTATAAGTTTTATTTTTTAGGATTTACATTTAATCTATGATTTATTCTGAATTAATATTTACAAATGATATAAGTATATATTTCAAGCTCACTGTTTTTATGCATCAGTTCAGTTCAGTCGCTCAGTCGTGTCTTGACTCTTTGTGACCCCATGATTCGCAGCACGCCAGGCCTCCCTGTCCATCACCAACTCCCAGAGTTCACTGAGACTCATGTCCATCAAGTCGGTGATGCCATCCAGCCACCTCATCCTCTGTCGTCCC
>NW_011494742.1:1593762-1594389 GCF_000754665.1 Bison bison bison | reverse complement strand
GGGTGGTGTCATCTGCATATCTGAGGTTATTGATATTTCTCTCAGCAATCTTGATTCCAGCTTGTGCTTCTTCCAGCCCAGCGTTTCTCATGATGTACTCTGCATAGAAGTTAAATGAGCAGGGTGACAATATACAGCCTTGACATCCTCCTTTTCCTATTTGGAACCAGTCTGTTGTTCCATGTCCAGTTCTAACTGTTGCTTCCTGACCTGCATACAAATTTCTTAAGAGGCAGGTCATGTGGTCTGGTATTCCCATCTCTTTCAGAATTTTCCACAGTTTATTGTGATCCACACAGTCAAAGGCTTTGGCATAGTCAATAAAGCAGAAATAGATGTTTTTCCGGAACTCTTCCTTTTTCAATGATCCAGCGGATGTTGGCAATTTGATTTCTGGTTCCTCTGCCTTTTCTAAAACCAGCTTGAACATCTGGAAGTTCATAGTTCACATATTGCTGAAACCTGGCTTGGAGAATTTTGAACATTACTTTACTAGCGTGAGATGAGTGCAATTGTGCGGTAGTTTGAGCATTCTTTGGCATTGCCTTTCTTTGGGATTGGAATGAAAACTGACCTTTTCCAGTCCTGTGGCCACTGCTGAGTTTTCCAAATTTGCTGGCATATGGA
>NW_011494742.1:1589950-1593662 GCF_000754665.1 Bison bison bison | reverse complement strand
TTTCCAGTCCTGTGGCCACTGCTGAGTTTTCCAAATTTGCTGGCATATGGAGTGCAGCACTTTCACAGCATCATCTTTCAGGATTTGAAATAGCTCCACTGGAATTCCATCACCTCCACTATCTTTGTTCGTAGTGATGCTTTATAAGGCCCACTTGACTTCACATTCCAGGATGTCTGGCTCTAGGTCAGTGATCACACCATCGTGATTATCTGGGTCGTGAAGCTCTTTTTTGTACAGTTCTTCTGTGTATTCTTGCCACCTCTTCCTAATATCTTCTGCTTCTG
Source organism: Bison bison bison (assembly GCF_000754665.1). NCBI lineage: Eukaryota > Metazoa > Chordata > Mammalia > Artiodactyla > Bovidae > Bison > Bison bison. The sequence goes on along the minus strand of NW_011494742.1, from coordinate 1,593,375 downwards.
TTAGGTCCATACCATTTCTGTCCTTTATTGAGCCCATCTTTGCATGAAATGTTCCTTTGGTGTCTCTGATTTTCTTGAAGAGTTCTAGTCTTTCCCATTCTGTTGTTTTCCTCTATTTCTTTGCATTGATCGCTGAAGAAGGCTTTCTTATCTCTTCTTGTTATTCTTTGGAACTCTGCATTCAGATGCTTATATCTTTCCTTTTCTCCTTTGCTTTTTGCTTCTCTTCTTTTCACAGCTATTTGTAAGGCCTCCCAGACAGCCATTTTGCTTTTTTGCATTTCTTTTCCATGGGGATGGTCTTGATCCCTGTCTCCTGTACAATGTCACGAACCTCATTCCATAGTTCATCAGGCACTCTATCTATCAGATCTCGGCCCTTAAATCTATTTCTCACTTGCACTGTATAATCATAAGGGATTTGATTTAGGTCATACCTGAATGGTCTAGTGGTTTTCCCTACTTTCTTCAATTTAAGTCTGAATTTGGCAATAAGGAGTTCATGATCTGATCCACAGTCAGCTCCCGGTCTTGTTTTTGTTGCCCGTATAGAGCTTCTCCATCTTTTGCTGCAAAGAATATAATCAGTCTGATTTCGGTGTTGACCATCTGGTGATGTCCATGTGTAGAGTCTTCCCTTGTGTTGTTGGAAGAGGGTGTTTGCTATGACCAGTGCATTTTCTTGGCAGAACCCTATCAGCCTGTGCCCTGCTTCCCTGTGTTCCAAGCCAAATTCGCCTGTTATTGTTCCAGCACCTTTTGTAGCACCTTTCTGTACTGAATTTTGCACTTTTGAAGAAAATAAGTTGCCCATATATGTGGCAATTTATTTCTGGACTCTTTTCTATTCTTTGGAATATTTATCTATCTTTATGCCAATAATGCATTTTTTTAATCACTATAGCTTTACAATAAGTCTTAAAATCAGGTAGTGTTAGCCATCCAGCTTCGTTCTTTTTCAAAGTTGTCTTGGTTCTTGTAGGTTCTCTGTATTGCCCTAGGAATTTTAGAATCAATTTGCCAATTTCTACAAAAGTACTAGTGAGATTTTGATGGCAATTGCATTGAATCTAGAGAAGAATTTGAGAAAATTGCTTCCCCATGAACACGTTTATTTAAGCTTTTTAAAATGTCTTTCAGGAATCTTTCATAGTTCTCAATGTGTAACTTTTGCACACATTTTGTCAAAATTTCCCCAATATTTTATGTTTCTGATACTATTTTAAGTGGTTCTTTTCTAGTTGAGACTGGGGATGGGAAGAGGAGGTGGGTTTTATTGAGGGGAAGCCATACATGGCCTCTCAGAAAGCCCTGAGCAGAGATGTCCAGCTGCAACTGTTCACGGTGAGCAAGGACTGTGGCTGTCGCCACAATCCAGGACAACCAGAAAAGCTCCAAAGCACACTGGAGCACAGAAGTCATGGAGAGAGAGGATCCTATCAAATATTCCAAGGAACTTTTTACTGATCAGAGAGAGGATCACGAAAAAGGTTGACTCAAGTACTGAATGACATAGGAAAAAAAAATTCTTATTTGTTATGTGGAGAAAGTAATTTCTATATTTGAGACATAAATTCAACATTAAAAATGAGTTGTAATGTAATAGAATAACATAGGATAGGATACAGTAAGATACAATAGGACGTGTAGTATCAATTGATCCACCTACCGTAGTTAGCGCTTCCAGAAATTTTTGTTTCATTCTCATTCTCTTCTGTCATTGAATCATGTGTATGCACTATTTTGCAATGTGAGATGGAAGTCTTCTTACAGATAACAGTTAAAAGAACTTTAAAGCTCCTGAACTGAAGGACCTTCACTCTCTAAAGCTGCAATTCTCTGAAGTGCAGGAGACACTACTCAATAAGGGGAGGTTTTACAGCTGTTGCTAATAGTCCTTTAGATTCTCCCTCTAAGTCAAAATTTGCTTTGAGTTTGTCAATCTTAAGGTAATTTTGAGCAATATCTCTTAAAACAAACTGCTACCTTTGCAGAACAGTGGAGAAGCATGAATATAAATAACCTGAGGGTGCTCTGAGCCCCAACTCACTGGGCCTGATCCAGAGGAGTGGAGCTGATATCTTCTCCCAACAGAGGAGGAGTTCATGCCCCATGACTTATCACCCAGCAATCAAAAGACATGATGCAAATGGACTTATTTACAAAACAGAAACAGATCACAGACTTAGAGAACAAATTTATGGTTTCCATGGGAAGAATGGAGGGAAGGGACATTTATGAAGTTTGGGATGGACAGGTACACCCTGTCGTATTTAAAATGGATAAGCAACAAGGACATACTGTATTACACAGGGTACTCTGCTCAATGTTATATGGAAGTGTAGATGGGAGGGAGTTTGGGGGAGAAGGGATATACGTATATGTATGGCTGAATCCCTTTGCTGCCCACCTAAACTATCACAGCGTTGTTAATTGACTATGCTATTGTTGCTCGTTTGCCCAGTGGTGTCAGACTCTGTGACCCCATGGACTATAGCATGGCAGGCCTCCCTGTCCCTCACCATCTCCCAGAGTTTGCCCAAGTTCATGGTCATGGTATTAGTGATGCCATTCAGTCATCTTATCCTCTGACGTTTTCTTTTCCTTCTGCCCTCAGTCTTACCCAGCATCAATGACTTTTCCAGTGAGTCATCTGTGTGCGTCAGATGACCAGAATACTGGAGCTTCAGCTTCAGCATAAGTCCTTCCAGTGAATATTCAGGGTTGATCTCCCTTAAGATTGGCTTATTAGACCTCCTTGCTGTCCAAGGGACTTTCAGTAGTCTTCTCCATCACCACAATTCAAAGGCACCAATTGACTATACCGGAATACAAAAAAGGTCAGTTTTCATTCCAATCCCAAAGAAAGGCAAAGCCTAAGAATGCTCAAACTACTGTACAATTACAATCACCTTGCACACTAATAAAGTAATGCTCAAAATTCTCCAAGCCAGGCTTCAACATTACTTGAACCATGAACTTCCAGATGTTCAAGCTGGATTTAGAAAAGGCAGAGGAACCAGAAATCAAATTGCCAACATCTGCTGGATCATCAAAAAAGCGAGTTCCAGAAAAACATCTATTTCTGCTTTCTTGACTATGCCAAAGCCTTTGACTGTGTGGATCACAACAAACTGTGGAAAATTCTGAAAGAGATGGGAATACCAGACCACATGACCTGCCTCTTGAGAAATCTGTATACAGATCAGGAAGCAACAGTTAGAACTGGACATGGAACAACAGACTGGTTCCAAATAGGAAAAGGAGGACGTCAAGGCTGTATGTTGTCACCCTGCTTATTTAACTTATATGCAGAGTACATCATGAGAAATGCTGGGCTGGATGAAGCACAAGCTGGAATCAAGATTGCTGGGAGAAATATCAATAACCTCAGATATGCAGATGACACCACCCTTATGGCAGAA
>NW_011494742.1:1536347-1589528 GCF_000754665.1 Bison bison bison | reverse complement strand
CTATAAAGAAAGCTGAGCACCAAAGAATTGATGCTTTTGAACTGTGGTGTTGGAGAAGACTCTTGAGAGTCCCTTGGACAGCAAGTAGATCCAACCAGTCCATCCTAAAGGAAATCAGTCCTGAATATTTATTGGAAGGACTGATGCTGAAGCTAAAACTCCACTACTTTGGCCACCCGATTTGAAGAACTGATTCATTGGAAAAGACCTAGATGCTGGGAAAGATTGAAGGTGGGAGGAGAAGGGGACAACAGAGGATGAGATGGTTGGGTGGCATCACCGACTCAATGGACATGAATTTGGGTAAACTCCGGGAGTTGGTGATGGCCATGGAGGCCTGGCATGCTGCAGTCCATGGAGTTGCAAAGAGGCAGACACTACTGATTGACTGAACTGAACTGAACTGCAATACAAACAAAGATTTAATAAAAATAAATAGAATAGATAACTAACAAAGAGTTTCTGTATAGCATAGGGAATTCTCAATATTCTGTAATAACCTAAATGGGAACAGAATTTGAAAAAGAATAGATAGCAATATATGTATATGTACAAATGAATCACTCTGCTGGACACCCGAAACAAGCACAATATTGTTAGCCCACCAAATTCCAATATAAAATAAATGTGTGGTTAATTCTCTAGTGCCTCATAAGTTGTCATCACTGTTCTTAAACTGTGTTTCAGCCTCTGAAACAAGAAGCTTCTTGGCAAACAGAACTAATATCCCTAAATAAATCACAGACCAAAGCAACTTATTAATAAGGGCTATGCTTCAAGAGACTAGATCTGGTAGACAGAGTGCCTGAAGAACTAGGGACAGAGGTTTGTAACATTGCACAAGATATGGTGACCAAAATCATCTACAAGAAATGAAGGAGGCAAAGTGGTTGTCTTGAGGAGGCCTTACTAATAGCTGAGAAAAGAAGAGAAGTGAAAAGCAAAAGAGAAAGGGAAAGATATACCCAACTGAAAGCAGAGTTCCAAAGAAGAGCAAGGAGAGATAAGAAAATCTTAAGTGAACAATGCAAAGAAATAGAGGAAAACAAAAGAATAGGAAAGACAAGCGATCTCTTCAAGAAAATTGGAGGTACCAAAGGAATATTTCATGCAAAGATGGCCACAACAAATGACAGAAACAGCAAGGACCTAACAGAAGCAGAAGAGATTAATAAGAGTTGGCAAGAATACAAAGAAGAAATGCCTTAGTACAGAATATTGAGCAGAGTTCCCTGTGCTATACAGAAGATCTTTGTTAGTTATCTATTTTTTTTTTCTCTTAGCACAAAAACAGTCCATTTCTTCAAGTGTTCTCCAGCACAAGGAGCTTTATAATATTCTTCTGGGCACACACACAAAAATGTGGTGAAGGTGGAATTGACAGCCTTTCTACATCATGGATGACCATGATGGTGTGGTCACTCACCTAGAGCAAGACATCCTGGAGTGTGAAGTCAAGTGGGACTTAGGAACCATTGCTACAAACAAAGCTAGTGGAGGTGATGGAATTCCAGCAGAGTTATATCAAATCCTAAAAGATGATGCTGTTAAAATGCTGCACTTTATATACCAGCAAATTTGGAAGACTTGGCAGTGGCCAGAGGACTGGAATGGTCAGATTTCATTCCAGTTCCAAAGAAAGGCAATGCCAAAGAATGTTCAAAACTACCATACTCATTTCACACACTAGCAAGGTAATGCTCAAAATCCTTCAAGCTAGGCTTCAACAGTATGTGAACATAAATATAGAATGAGTTCAGAGACAACAGAGAAGGAATGAGCAAATGGGGAAGTCTTCTCTGGTAGAGTTCTACTAATGATGAATGATGGTTTGGCTTTAGACACCCAGAAGGAAATGTACAGCATTCCAGAGTCAGAAGATACTAGTTTATGAATTTGATGTTTCACATAGGTTTTGTCTTCTACCATGTACCCACTCCAGGAAAAAAAAAAAAAAAAAGGCCTATTATGTGCTCCAACTAATTTTCTAATCTGGGAGTGAATCCAGTGCCATAAAGAGAGAGTTTTCATTATTAAAGTGCATGATCACATATTAGATGATTGATTACCTTTCTCATTCAGCTATTCTACTCCTAAAAACTATGGCATGCAACAATAATCTGATTCTCTATGGATAATAATCATGATAAACAAAAGACCTTCCACCTACCCCCGAATTTTCTCCAGTTGTAGAGAAAAAGTAAGAGAGCTAAGAGTCTATTGATATGAACCAATAATAGTCAAGCTAGCAGGCTCCATACACAAGGAAAATATTCAAGATCATACAAGGGTCAGCGTGAGGATGAGCATAGTAAAGAAAGACATCCTTGAAGAGGTTGGTGTTTATGTTTGTGACAGTCTTGTGGGTCCTTCTCGGCAGTGACTCAGCAAATTGATTTTAGAAGCCTCTGGCACTTACATCCTGCTGATGGGTTTATAACGAAAATGCTGACGCACTGCTGCTCAGCTGCACTGGGACTGTTGAGCAGCACTACAGAATCGAGTGCGTCATTTCCCTTGAACAATGCGTCTCATTCATTGCTTGACGTGTGACCATTCATGTTGAAAATGAAATTCTGCAGAGTGATCTGCTTGGGAAATTACTCAGAGCTACTCACTTAAAGATCTTGCTATCTTTTGTGGTCCTCAATTAAGGCTCACAAGAACCTCTTGAGGGTAAATTGGTGCCAATCTAAGCATTGAGAGTAGAAGAAAAAGTAATGAAAACCCAAAGCTTGTACGAACTTTCAAAAGTCATCTCTAAGGACTCGAGGGAGCAGCTAAAATTGATTGTAACCTGAACATCTAGAATATTGGTGTAAAGGAAAGAATCATGGACTTGAAATCAGGAAACATTGGTGCTAGTCTTGATTCTGCCTTTAGCTCACTGGATGCTTTGAGATAATATAGAGATATACACATTATTAGACTTAGAAGGAATAACCTAAACACTTTTTGTAAAAAAAAAAATAGAAAAACATAAGGCATACAAAGAAAAATCTAATAATATCTGGGTTTCTATCATCTCTAATTAAGCCTGAAATTTAATATTTGCATTATCTCTTTTAAATATACAAATAATTAATATATCATAGATAAGGTGAGTCTTCTGGGACCCCTTACCCAACATACAACCACTGTCATGAATTTAATGAATTTGATTCTTTGTCTGTTTAAAGCGTTTTGTAGACTTGATTACATATATTAACGTATCAATGCTATATACAAAATATTATTCTGAAACTTGCTTCCCCATATATATTTGGATTTTATTTCTGCTACCTTATTGTGTGTTTACTTTATGCTACTTTAGGTTTACTTCTACTTCCCTCTTTATTAACAGTCTTTATTGGACTGTTATAATTTTCTTTTTTTTTGCTCTTTTCCTTCATATACTATTTGGCAAGGTACACAGTTTATTTCTTTTCTTTTAGCGGTTATCTTTAAATTTTCAATATACTTATTCTATTACTGATTTTCTAATCAAGTATACATGAAGGATCTTAGTGTACCTCATGCTCCTTAGTTAGGTACATAGCTCCTAATTCCCAGTTTTTATACTGTTGATGTTTAGAATTTTAATTCCAACATGTTTTAAACATAAAAGAAATTTTTCTTCTTTATTATTTACGGTAAACATCTATGTGTTTTTATCATCACTATATTCAACTTCTTTGCTCACCAACTTTCCTGAATCCCACTCCTTAGTTCTGAATTTATGATTCTTTTTGATGAATTATAGCCTTTAATAATTCTTGCAGTGAGGATCTGATAGTAATAAACTTAGTCCTTAAATGTCTAAAGATGTCTTCATTTCACATTTACTCTTGAAGGCATAACATTCTATATTCACAATTATTTTCCCATGACACTTTGAATGAATTCTTTTATTAATGAAAAAATGAGCTGTCAAACAGATGCTGTTCTTTTTAGGTAATTTATCTCTTCTCATGGGTTTTACAGTCTATGTGTGGACTGTATTTTTTATTTCTCTTGCTGTGTACAACATGGGTCTCCCTAATTGGAAGACTCTTTTGGAAACTTTGGAGATTTTCAGCCATTATTTAGCTCTTTTAGACCCTCTCCCAAATTCTTTATATTTTTCTTATGAAATTCATATTAGGCTTATATTGATACTTCTTGGCCTTCAGTTCAGTTTCTCTTTTCTTTACTATCACTTTATCTCTTTGCTTCCATACTAGGAAATTTCCTCAATTCTATCTTTCATGGTTCAATTTCTTTGTTTATGTTAGCCTAGTATTGGACTTACTCTCGAGTTTCCCATTCTCCTCTCTTATTTCTTTGAGAATTTCAAGGATATTGATTTTTAAGGATCTTTTTAGATTTCTTTCATTATTTCTTTTTTTCTAGAATTGGAATTCACCCAGTTTTTTGGTTTCACTCATCTCTTGAAAAGTTCCCTTCTGCACCCTTTTCCGGAAGCCATCTCATGATGGCCTTAGCCTGTGCCTCTTGTGCCATCTGGATCCACAGGAGGTCTCAGCTCTACTCTCAGTGTGTGTACAAGTAACAGCCTGGAAATCAGTCTTATATGAGAAACTTGACTTTGGTGGCAGGCTTTGGGAAAGAATCACGTTTCTGGAAGCCACCTGGACAGACAAGATGGGATATTCTAATTTCTATCACAGCCTAAGCTCATTTTGGAGTACACGTTCCCATTGGAGGACTTTAGCTGGATAATCCACATACAACTAGTCTCTTCCCATTGGTGACCATGAGACTTCAGCCTCTGCCTATACCTGTAATTTCCTTTCCTTTTTGGTCCTTGGGTTTTTTCCTTAATATTTAATACAGATCTGTATTTATTTTTAAATAAATAAATTTATTATGTTCTATGTGTTTGGAGTTGGACAGGGGGTGTATTAAACAGGAACTTTCCTCTACCATGGAAATTTCCTTCATTTTTCAAACAGGGAAACTTAACCCCAGGAAAGTTAGCCAGCTTGCTCAATTCACAGCCTGATTATTGCCAATATGTAGATATGAGGCTCTTTTCCACCTTGAATACATCATATACTGTATCTTTGCCTCAAGATTTTTGATGTTCAAAATGCAGAGTAATGCCTACCTTGCCTTTTTCAATTTATTATTTAAGGAATTTACATTGCAAATACATGTGAAAGTATTTTGAAAATAAAACACTTAGTCTCATTAATATTTTCATTTTTAAAGTTCTATTGTGATGGAAATTGTGAGTAAAGTCAATATGCATTGCTAAAAAATTACTTCTGAGTTTTCCACTATAGAATTTCCTTTTTTCATATTCTAATACCACTCTCAAAGTTATTAAATAAAAGAAGAACTCTTGTATGGAAATGGATGCACTATGGTAAATTTATGGAGACTAAGGACAAATGTTATTTTCATATATTTAGCAAACATTTTTTGAAGACCAGTCTATACATGCACTTAGGTGTTGCCTGGGAAGTAGTAGGTAGATGTTTTTAAAAAATTAAATAAGAGTTTTAGATTTATAGAAAAATTGCAAAGGTAGAGTTCCCATTTATCCTACACACATTTCCCTCATCATTAACATCTAATGCCAGTATAAGTACATTTGTCACAATTAATGAACCAATATTGATCCATCATTATACCTGTATTCAGACTTCCTTAGTTCTGACTTTCTTTCTCTAGGATACAATCCAGGACACCACATTACATTTACTTATCATGTCTTCTTAGGTTCCTCTTCCCTGTGACAAAAAGTCAGACTTTACATTTTTGACCTTGACAGCTTTGAAGGCTACTGGTCAGGAACTTTGCAGAATGTCTCTTAATTGGGATTTGTCTGATGTTTTTCTCATGATTAGAATGGGAATGTGAGTGTCCCACTTTTGGAGAAAGATCACAGAGGTAAAGTGCCATTCTCATCACTTTATATCAAAGGTACATGAAATCAAGATGACATCATTTTTGATGTCTGAGATAATATTGGTAAGATTTATCAACTGGAAAAGTACTCTTTGTACCTTGTTCATAATTTGCTCATGAACCCTTGTTCATGCCCCAAGAGGGCATACACTATGAGCAACCCACATTTGAAGAATGAAGAGTTATGTTCTACCTTCTAAGGGGCTGACTATCCACATAAGCTGTGTGGAATTGTTCTGCATGGGTGATTTGTCTATTCCGTACATTTATGTATTCATTTATGAGGTTGGTGAAAAAGTAATTTCAGTTTTGGATTGTAAATTTTAAATCATTATAACTAGGCTCAAACACATCTTTGTTAATCAAAATAGGAACCATTACATTCAACACATTTTTACCAAAGAAAAATATTAATAAGTTAGTTTATTCCTATTGCATAAAAACCCTGTTTCAGGATTAGAGGACATCTTGGAAAGTATTTTCTTACTACTTCTGGTTGTGGAAGGATTTTCCCTGCAAAAGGTTCTCAAGATATTGAAGAAGTGGTAGTCAGTTGGTGAGAGGTCAGGTGAGTATGGTGGATGAGGCAAAACTTTATAGCCTAATTTGTTCAACTTTTGAAGCCTTGGTTGTGTGACGTGTGATTGGGCATTGTCGTGGAGAACTGGGTCCTTTCTGTTGACCAGTTCTGGCTGTAGGTGTTGTAGTTTTCTGAGCATCTCATTGATGCTTTTCAGATGTAATGGTTTTGCTGGGATTCAGAAAGCTGTGGTTGATCAGATCAGAAGCAGACCAACAATGACCATGACCTTTTTTGGTGGAAGTTTGGCTTTGGGAAGTGCTTTGGAGCTTCTTCTCAGTCCAATCACCGAGCTGGTCATTGCCAGTTGTTATATAAAATCCACTTTTTGTTGCATATTACAATCTGATCGAGAAATGGTTTGTTGCTGTTGCATAGAATAAGAGAAGATGACACTTCAAAATGATAATTTTTTTGATTTGCAGTCAGCAAATACTTACTTAGTATGAAAGGGTTCAGAACATGCCACTTCAGAATATGCCACTTGGGCATATTGATTATTTTGAGCTAAAACACTTGAGAAACAACAAATGCGAGAAGGGCTCTATAAGTTTTTGTGTCTACCAGTTTCATCAAGTCTTCATTTTCCTCCTATTTTTAAGAGCTGTGAAATTCTCTAGGCTTATCTTGTATATTTCCTACCCCAATTCTAAAATCAGCCACATCTCCAAGGGGCCCTGGTTCCCTTTAGTAAAGGGATTATTGACTAAAAGAAAATGCTGCATTGAATCCTACATGACTAGACCTTGTTTTCTTCTTTCATCCACTTATAAAATATTTGATACTTTTCCCTCTGTCAGTCTGGCAGGAATGCTGAGATTAAAGTGAATGGCCTCATAAAGCCATTAGATTTCTTTGAAAGGAATGATTTTCAAAATGGGGATGTATAACTCTTGAAGAAAATTAGGAAATTCCATAAAGATAACAAAAAACTTCATGTATAATTGCCAGTTGAGACCATACATCTCTTCTGAATATGGATCTAATATTGAACTATCACGTAGAGATTTCTTAAATGCAAGAGCAAATTAACCTGGAAATACACTAAATTTAAAGAATCTCTTTTCTTTAATCAGAACAAAGGGCAAGACCTCAGCAGTTACTAAAAGCTGTTATTGCTGGTTTAAACAAAGAAACTAAAATGTTTATTATTGCAACATATCTTTTAATATGTGCCCAGACTCCGAAGCCTAGTTTTGTTTGTAAGGTTCCCCAACAGAGTGGTTGCTAAGATATGGCAAAAGCCCAAAGGACAGCATGCTGAGCCTTTGGAAAAACAGTTTCATTTCTAAAAGCAAGGGATAGATATTGAGGCTTAAAGGGAGTTGATCCTTAGGATAAAGTCATATCTAATGCAAGGTTTTCAGAATAAAATCTAAGATTTCAGGGAAATCTGGGGACCAATTATGTGATGTTCAAAGGAAACAGAGAATACAAGTGAGCCTTAGTTTTTACACTATGCTTAAGGCAAATTATTCTACTCGATGTTAGGGAATAAAAATTACGTTTGTTTCTTTCTGTGATCATGATAATGAAGAGGAAGAGAATGAAATGAGGGTGATGAAAACTGGAGTTCTAGGCACTTGAGTTCAGAAAATAGACACAGTGAAGGAATTTGACTTTGGTCTGCTGTCAAAGAGAAAGGGACCAGATCTCATGGGAAAGGTTTCTCATAACCTTTTCTTTGAACTTGATTCTCCCACCTGAATTCCATGGCCAGATATGCTCATGGATCAGCCTTCAAGATGGCAAATTAGTTTCTCAAATGGAGTTTTCCATCCTGAGAGGGCCAGGTGTATGAGCCCTCCTTATCTTCTATCTGCTCAAAGACAAAAATGTCTTATAAGATTTGTAAAAATTTAACCTCTCAGTAATGTGCAAAGGAGGAAACAACGTGGCAGAGTGGCAGCCAAGCAGAACCAGAGTGGCTGCAGGAAGAATTATCTTCCAATGGTTCTTTCTTGGGCCCCTGAGATGGGTCGTCTGACTACTTAATAAGAAGCAAATCTCCAATGGGAAAACAACCCTATCCTCATGCACCACTTGATCACTGAAGGAGAACGGGATGCTAAGGAAAGCATTCTAAGGGGAGGCACTTTAAAAGCAAATCTCCTAGAATGACGGACCCACTTTAGTGCTCAGAGGCTGGTACAGTGAGGACGGACCGAGCGAGCCAGTTAAGCACACACCTGGACACCGTGCGGCCTCCGTGTTCACGGCCTTCTTTGCCTTGATCACCTGAGAAGGATCTCAAATTCTTATTCCAAATTGTGTCTTTGGTGACACTGGCTACTTTTCTCTAAACCATCGTTTCAAGGCTCAGGAGGAACTGTGAGGTAAGGCAGATCTTTTTTTCTTACTTTGTCACCTCTTGCCAACATTTGGAAATTCTTTTCTACCTGTTCATGGAGGACATTACTGGCTTCTAACCTTTTTCTTTTCCTGCCCACTCACAATAAAACACAACATTGTGTATATAGATAGATAGATAGATATGTATAATCATGTTCTTGCTATTAAAACATTTGAGGTACTTGTTACCTAATAATACAGATGATTTGAAAGCCTTTAAGAATAGGATCCTACTTTTGATGACATAATAGTACAGCTGTTAGTTCATGTAGAGCATCTCCCAACTAGTTCACTTTCAAGCCCCCTGCATGCCTCAACTCCAGCCTCAATTTAGATTACAGCATTAAAAAGATCATCATAAAATGTAGCCTTGTACAAGGAGAGGATCTAATTATTCTGCCTTGCAGTACAAGCCTAATAAATTATGCAGTTTTGCCCGCAGTATTTCACCTGAGAGAATGAGTGTGTCAAACACCATAGTGAGTGAATTCTCCAACCAGCCTGGATAGACGCCAGAGCCACAAATGTTTAGTTCCACAATCTGAGATTTGGTTTTACAGCACTTGAAGAGTGGGTGTTAATAATTCCCTCTCTTTTTGGGTTTTTTTTTTTTTTTTTGGTTGGAGTTGAGAATATGCACTATCCTGAAGGGACTTGTATGCACATAGAATACACTACATATGATAATTGTGATATAGTTAATAATGTCCAAAGGGCATGCTGTCACCTAATTATTTGCATTTTTTTCCAGAATGGTAATGAAAAACTAAAGGGAATCCACCAAGAGTTCAAACAAGTTTATTTGGGACAAATGATTATCAGCCTCCTGAGGCTCCCATCAGTAGAACAAGAGGGCATGTTTACAGCTTTATCTGTGCATATGGGAGGCGGTTCCAAAATCTATTCTAATTGTTCAGGCTTGATGGGTTGTAGAATGGAAACCGTCTGGTCCACCTGATGCTTTGCTCCACCTTCACCGTATGTGATGGCAGGGCTTACAAGTGCGGCTCTGTGTTGACTATGGAAAATTTTGACAGGTCTGATGGAGGGCTGATGATCCCCTGAGGGCACTGTATGCTGGTGGTGGATTTAGGTTTTGCATAAGGGTAGGTTTAAAAGCAACGGCATTAAGTGTTCAATCTTATTTTGTCTTATTAATAACACCCTCTGCTGCTGCTACTGTTGCTAAGTCGCTTCAGTCGTGTCTGACTCTGTGCAACCCCATAGATGGCAGCCCACCAGGCTCCCCCGTCCCTGGGATTCTCCAGGCAAGAACACTGGAGTGGGTTGCCATTTCCTCCTCCAATGCATGAAAGTGAAAAGTGAAAGTGAAGTCCCTCAGTCGGGTCCGAGTCTTAGTGAGTCCATGGACTGCAGCCCACCAGGCTCCTCCGTCCATGGGATTTTCTAGGCAAGAGTGCTAGAGTGGGGTGCCATTGGCTTCTCTAAAGTTGCTTCAGTTGTGTCCAATTCTTTGTGACCCTGTGAAATGTAGACCACCAGGCTCCTCTGTCCATGGGAATTCTCCAGGCAAAAATGCTGGAGTGGGTTGCCGTGCCCTCCTCAAGGGGATCTTCCCAACCCACGGGTCAAACCTGCATCTCTCACGTCTCCTGCATTGGCAGGCAGGATCTTTACATAGCACCACCTGGGAAGCCCATGAGATGTAGGTATTGAGGCATAATTATGGTCCTGACCATGATCAAAACCAGGCGAGAACTAGGGGCTGGCACTCGGTGCTGGTCTTGGAGACCACTCCGTCTCAAGATCCTGTTCCCCAGTATGCCAATACTCCAGCATCAGGGGGCCCAGAACATCCCCTGGTGGCATGAACTGTCAGGCAGCTTGGAGGGTCAGAGATCTGCATTACCATTCATCTGCAATGGGTGATAGTCTCATGTTAACAGGCTAATGGTGTTTTAGGTATGAGGTGTACAAGTATAGGTGGCATAAACTTGGAGCCAGTGGATGTGAAGGTTAGGCTGGAATGTTCTTTTATCAATTACCTGACAAAGAATCTTTAACAACTTCATGTTGTAAGCTGCAAAACATTTTGTTATAGTCGATCAAATTATCTGGAGATTGAAGGAGCAGAAAGAGCTGGACATTGGCATTTGTTGAACAGAGTAATATAATGAGGGCTGTGGGGGTTAAACACAGAAGTAGAGAAAAGGTCATTGCCTTTGTGGTGCTTATGAACCCTTGATGGAAAAATAGATTGAGTAGGTGCCATTCAAAGACACAGGACTAAGATCTCACTGCTTACATTGAAGCTAAAATCCTAGCACTAGAGAACCAACTCTGTGAATTTATAAATCTTTTAAATCTTTCATGTATTAAAAACATGAAGGTACTATGGAATACATCAGAGAGCAAAGCCTTAAAATGTAGATTCCTGGCTGGACCTATTCATTAATTTATTCCACAAATATTGAAGTGATCACTTCATATAAGTGATCCTTGAGATCTCAGCAAAGGAATCTGTTATAGAACCCCTCTAAGGAGACAGGGATATGGGAAGAGAGAGGGACCTTCCCAGAGAAGAAGAGGTGAGAGGAAGAGCGTGGGTGCTGACTCAGACTTCTACTTGTAGCAGAAGGACCAGCATCAGAGTGTGAGATAGGAAGACGATTTGGAGAGGCTGGGAGGGACAGAAAGACCATGGAAATAGAGGAGCAAGATGTATTGTTTCATCTACATACGTGAGATAGTAGTCATTTGAAACAGAATTGATCTTTATATCAACGTTTAGAAGACAATTCTAATAGGCCAGATAGGGATAAGATTAAGTTCTGAACTTCCCCACAAAATATTCCATGTGGCTAATGCTAGTCACTAGAGAACATGCTTTCCTGAGAGGCTGTGACATGACAACTCTCAATGAAACAAGTTCCAACAATAATTCTTTGGGAAAAAATTTAGTCCAGGCACATACACACATACACACACAAACATGTACTTAAATTTATAAGGACCCTTGTCTGTAATCCTCCAAGGCTAGCCTTAATATGCAATAAATTGTAAACAATTTTATTGCATTTTATTTCAACTTGAAAATTCCATGATTATATTGTTTTTATAGGCCTTTCTTATTTATAATTGTATGTCTGTGGCAATTTACTTATTTCCTAGGCAGTATTACTTTCCTTGACCTTGTGTGTGTTAAGGAAGGCTGAACTGCTACACTTCAAAGACAAAAATAATTTGAGCAGTTGAGCACTATAAGCAGCTTCTGTGAGGTGCAGATTTGGGGTGTTCTTCAACTCAGGTCTGATGAAGGGGTTTTGCACATACATTGAGCTAATACTGAGGATTCTGAGTTGATTAATTATCAGATCAATAATCTACAAACTGTGAGTATGCAGGAAACCAGAGACTGTTGGCTTTTCAATCCATTCTGGAAATACGGGTCTTTACGTGGACTTTCAGAGCGTTCTGGTTCAGTGAGTCAATAATTCCCATCATATCAGAGAAAATGTATTGCCTCTATAGGTCATGGAATGCCTGGGGGATGTTCTTCAGTAATCAAGTCCCCTGCATAGTAGATTGCGCCTTAACTTCATAGTCTGCTCTGGGACTTAATTGGTAAATAACACAGAGTTGGGCCCATTTTATCTACCAGAGATTATCTGAATGCTCTGGAGAAAATGGTGAGGCTTTACAAGTGTTTCAGGCAGGAGAGAAATATAAGAGTCACTCTGGGCAAAGATTCATGTGATTTCTCTGAAGTGAATATTTCTAGACTTTAATTGGAGGAAAGAAAAAATAATAAGGATGGAAGAGAAAGCTAGGAGGGATAGAAGGAAGGAAAGAGAAAGGAAATAAACCTAATGGTGTGTGTGTGTGTGTGTGTGTGTGTGTAGTTGAAAGTCCAAAGTTGATAGCAGCGTCTAAAATGGCAAGTTTATCCATAATACTTCATCGAGTCAAAAGTTTGAACAGCAGACTTCAAACACTAAAAGGAGAATTTTTGGTTAAGAAGTTGAGCCTGCTGCATGTAAATACAGACAGAATTAAAACTGGAACATGGAGCATTTGTACAGACCTAAGAGGCCTCCCTGGTAACTCAGTGGTAAAGAATCTGCCTGCAATGCAGGAAACATAAGTTTGAGCCCTGGGTCAGGAAGATGCCCTGGAGGAGGGCATGGAAATCCACTCCAGTATTCTTGCTGGGAAAACCCCATGGACAGAGGAGCCTGGCAGGGTATGGTCCATGGGATCACAGAGTTGGATACCACTGAAGCAACTGAGCACGCACGCATGCAAGAGAATCATACGTTTCATGACAGAAATTATTCAAGGGTAGTTGGAAATACCTCTAGTATTGCCTTATGCAAACAGACAAGCAACAAAAACCTGGAGATGCCCAGAATATTTCTTTAATAATAACTAACACTCACAGAGTCCCTTAGAATCTACAAGGTATTTTATAGCAATTACCGCAGTTAATTTCCACAATAACCCTGTGAATTCAAATATTACATTTCTTATTTTACAGCTAAGGGAACTGCTGCCCAAGAAGGGAAGGTGGCTTTTCCCAAGGTCACTCAGAAGTCAGTTATGAAACTGGAACCCAAAGCCAGATCTTTGACTACAGACTGTCCAATCTCAGCCTCTCTGTCTTCATAGCCGTGGATCCCTCTGCAAACAGTTTCGTCTGTAACAAGGTGGAGATGTAATTATATGGAAGGCAAAATATGTACTTGACACAAGCTCAAGGGGACCTAAAGTTGTTCTTTCAACCAACATACAAACTTGAGCTTGAAGGTCTACAATTTCAATAATTTTTTAAAAAGACCTGTAGTGGATTCATTTTGATATTTGGCAAACTAATACAATTATGTAAAGTTTAAAAATAAAATTAAATTAAAAAAAAAGATTAAAATAGAGATAGCTGTTTTCCCTTAAGTACAATCACTTAACATATTTCTAAGAAAGAAAGTGAGGCCGCTCAGTTGTGTCCAACTCTTTGCGAACCCATGGACTGTAGCCTGCCAGGCTCCTCCGTCCATGGGATTTTCCAGGCAAGAATACTGGACTGGGTTGCCATTTCCTTCTCCAGGAGATCTTCCTGACCCAAGGATCGAACCCAGGTCTTCCACACCACAGGCAGACTCTTTACTGTCTGAGCCACCAGGAAGTTACCTATTTCTAACTTTCTTCATAATAAAACTTTGTCACCATAGTTAAAGTCTAAAAATAAAACCACAGGTCAGGTGTGACTCTCGTTGTGGACATTCGTTGTTTGAGAGATGGTAAGGCAGGGTGAAGGCAGTGCAGGTGGCCAGCTGAAGTTGTTACAAGATCCTTGGTGTAAGACCTAGGGTCAGGTTCTGTGTGGGAAGTGATGATGAGCAGATCACAGCCTCTGCTCCCAAAGGAACCTATGCTCTATTGAGAAACACACCCGCACAAATGGAGAGAGGAGAAAAGGTGGGGAAGTGAGGAAGTTTGTGCCCAGTTTGAGGATCAGAAAATGTGCCAAATTTTCAACCACAGGGCTTGTCTTGGAGAACAGTGGAGAGGGAACCTGGAGAAAGAGAAAGACTGAAATGCCAGACTGAGAAGTTGGATTTTATGCCAAGAATAGTGTATGTTGTGGTGATGATAGAGTGGCAGGAGGGCATAGTGAAAGTGCTTTAGAAAAGGCGCATATAGAAGGAGTCCAGAGAATCAATCAGATAGAGAGAGCTAGGGAGAGACCTGTTGTGAAATTATGGTAGTATTCCAAGGTAAGGTAGTATGAACATGAAATGCCAGTAAGTCAGTTACTATCATTATGATTTCGACCATTATTTTTAATAAAAAGCATTTCCAGAACTCCCTCCGAATTGCTTTGTGGTATACTACTTAAAATGGATTTTGAGAAATACTAGTGCCTCTGGATATTGAAAAGTGTTTAAAAAGAAAAAACCACCTGTGATCAAAGTGTACAGAATTTGTGGGTGAAACCAAGTCTTAAAAATTTACAGCAGAATTTAGGAAAGAATTTAATATGCAAAACGTACATTTTAATTTCTGAAGGATGATAGAGAATGCTGTTTCCTAAACACCTTGACTAATTAGGATTCCCTCCTTCTTTCTGCAGCAAGGCATCTTTCACTATTAACACCCTGAATTGAAGATTAGTTTTGACTGGAGATAAGAAACCTAGGTTCTGTTTTCTTAGAGACTGAAGGTGTGACCTTGGACATCTATGGGCCTCAGTTTCGTCATTCATCTTGCTATCCTAGTTTGGTCAAGAAGATAGCAGGAGACAGTAGTGGAAATATTGAGATAGTTATTCATTTGACTTCTTAAGACAATTACTAATTAGTGGCCACCATGCCCACTGCTCTTGAGACAATTTGCTACATTTCTCTAAAAGCTCAGGAAATTACCTTCTGGAAGCAAATTAAGGATTGGGTTTCTCCCTTAATTTAAAGTATACTGCAGATCATGTAAGCATGAATGTCTCAGATGGCAGACATGAAAGCCCAACAGAGCCAGACATCTTCCTTCTCACCGCTGCACATCTCACCTCCCCAGATAATCCTTGCAGGTAACCTTCAGGCGTTGTCCTATGTCTCATGGCTTATTGAGTCTAGGGAAGGATGCTGAAGTTTTATGCTAAGACCTAAGATCTACAAAGTAGAAATATTCAGGAAAAAATGGCTGTTTTAGACTCCCAGATCAAAGTAAGTATCACTCACCTCATGAGAGAGTATCACTTCTCTCAACTTTAACACAAATGAAAATAGAGCTTTATTTAAACAGGTAATAATCCAAAGGGTAACTGTTTTAAAAAGCAGAGGGAAGCCTTAATCGTATGTATGGACTGTATGTGACAGTGAAGGAGGCATCTTGTAGCTTATCTAAATATATTCCGGTAGTCTACAGAGGGTTTCATTTTCAGCTAGTCCTTGGTTTGCATTTTAGCTCTGCTACTTACTACCTATGTGACTTTAGCCAAATTATTTAAATTCTCACCTGTAATATGGCACCTACTGGATGAGATTGTACTGGGTATACACTAGTATAAAGCTTGGAAAGCAGTACTCTACATATGATAAGTATTCAATAAATGTTAGTCTTTATTATCACTATTACTTTATTATCAATTCAATTTCCAACATTCCCCAACAAAAGGAAGAAACAAAGACTGAGATCTGATGTGACAAAAATCTACTTAAGAAATTTTACCTTCCAAGATAATTGAAAATATTTTCCTTCCTCCCTCTGCCCTGCCTGAGTTATAACTTCTTTCTGATACTGTTAATTAGAGAACAGAAACATCAGAGAAAGTCTATTTCACTTTGACTTGTCTAGGAGGAGCTTCCATGACCTCCACCTGGGTTCAGAGGCCAAAGTTAACCTTTATTATAGTACCAAGTAGTCTATTTGCAAACCACACAGCTGATATACGCTCCAAGGGACCACAGTACATGTGGGGGAAATGCTCCCTCTGTCTTCTTCTCAGTACCCTGATCCTGGCCAGGGGCTCAGCACACAGCATCTTCTTCCTACAGAACAGCAAGCAATCTTAGATGAAAACAACAAAAGAGGAGAGCTGCATGGAGTCGAAGGTAAAGGATGGAGTAATTTGCAGGGTGCAGCACAGATATCTAAATGCCATATAATTTCAGATGATATTTTTGTATCTTTAGGGGGAAGCTCTGATGCTAAGAAAACAAAAACTGTGAATTTCCAGTTGGATCCTGTATCTCTCTTCAAGCCACCTGCCTCTTCTCCGCATCCTCTTCTTTTTATTAAAATTTCCTCTTCTTAGTCTTTGTCTCTCCTTCAGGTCTCCCTCCTCTCTTTCCTCTTCTTTCTTCTCCATATAGTTATCAGCAACAACACTTGACTTTCATTTAGCACTTATATTTGCCAGAAACTGCCATTCTCAATATGCACTACATTTTTAAATCAGTCTACAAAAATGCAACTTATAGAACAACATACTTTCTTTTTAAATTTATTTATTTTAATTGGAGGATAATTGCTTTGCAATATTGTGTAATGGTGTTTGCCATACATCAGCATGAATTGGCCACAGGTATACATGTGTCCGGAGAAGGCAATGGCATCCCACTCCAGTACTCTTGCCTGGAGAATCCCATGGATGGAGGAGCCTGGTAGGCTGCAGTCCATGGGGTCGCTAAGAGTCGGACATGACGGAGCGACTTCACTTTCACTCTTCACTTTCATGCATTGGAGAAGGAAATGGCAACCCATTTCAGTGTTCCTGCCTGGAGAATCCCAGGGACGGGGGAGCCTGGTGGGCTGCCGTGTATAGGGTCACACAGAGTCGGACATGACTGAAGCGACTTAGCAGCAGCAGCAGCAGCAGCAGCAGCATACATGTGTCCGCCTATTCTGAACCTCTCCTCCCACCTCCCTCCCTACCCTATCCCTCTGGGTTGTCCCAGAGCACTGGCTTTGGGGGCTCTTCTTCATACATCGAACTTGCATGACCATCAAACTGGTCATCTGTTTTACATATGGTAAGTTACACATCTCAATGCTATTCTCTCAAATCATCCCACCTTCACTTTCTCCCACTGAGTCCAAAAATCTGTTCTTTGCATCTGTGTCTTCTTTGCTGTCCTGCATGTAGGATCATCATTACCATTTTTCTAAATTCCATATATATGTGTTAATATACAGTATTTGTCTTTCTTTTTCTGACTTACTTCACTCTGTATAATAGGCTCCAGGTTCATCTACCTCATTAGAACTAAGTCAAATGCATTCTTTTTTTTATAGCTGAATAATATTCCATGTGTATATGTACCACAACTTCCTTATCTATTCATCTGCCAATGGACATCTAGGTTGTTTCCATGTCCTAGCTATTGTAAATAGCGCTGCAGTGAACATTGGCATTCAGGTATCTCTTTCAGTTCTGGTTTCCTTGGTGTGTATGCCCAGCTGAGGGATTGCTGGGTCACATGGCAATTCTATTCCCAGCTTTTTAAAGAATCCCCACACTGTTCTCCACAGTTGCTGTACCAGTTTGCATTCCCACCAACAGTGTAAGAGGGTTCCTTTTTATCCACATTCTCTCCAACATTTATTTTTTGTAGACTTTTTGATGATGGCCATTCTGACTGGCATGAGATGATACTTCATTGTGGTTTTGATTTGCATTTCTTTAATAATGAGTGATATTGAACATCTTTTCTTATGTTTGTTAGCCATCTGCATGTCTTCTTTGGAGAAATGTCTGTTTAGGTCTTTTGCCCACTTTTTGATTGGGTTGTTTGTTTCCCTGGTATTGAGCTGCATGAGCTGCTTGTGTATTTTGGAGATTAATTCTTTGTCAGGTATTTCATTTGCTCTTATTTTCTCACATTCTGGGGGCTGTCTTTTCACCCTGTTTATGGTTTCCTTCATTGTATAAAACCTTTTAAATTTAATTAGGTCCCTTTTGTTTATTTTTGCTTTTATTTCCATTACTCTATGAGGTAGGTCATAGAGGATCTTGCTGTGATTTATGTCATTGAGTGTTCTGTCTATGCTTTCCTCTAAGAGTTTTAGTTTCTGGTCTCACATTTAGGCTTTTTAATCCATTTTGAATTTATTTTTGTGTACAGTGCGAGAAAGTGTTCTACTTTCATTCTTTTACATGTAGTTGGCCAGTTATCCCAGCAGCACTTGTTGAAGAGACTGTTTTTCCTCCATTGAATATTTTTGCCTCTGTTGTCAAAGACAAGGTGTTCATAGGTACATGGATTTATCTCCGGACTTTCTATTTTGTTGCATTGATCTGTATTTCTGTCTTTGTGCCAGTACCATATTATCTTGATAACTGTAGCTTTGTAGTATAGTCTGATATCAGAAGGTTGATTCCTCCAGTTCTATCCTTCTTTCTCAAGATTGCTTTGGCTATTTGGGGTTTTGTGTTTCCATACAAATTGTGACATGTTTTGTTCTAGTTCTGTGAAAAATACCTTTGGTAGTTTGATAGGGATTGCATTGAATCTATAGATTGCTTTGGGCAATATACTCATTTTCATTATATTGATTCTTCCCACCCAAGAACATGGAATTTTCATTATATTGATTCTTCCCACCCAAGAACATGGAATATTTCTCCATCTATTTGGAAACAGCACACTTTCTGAACAAGAGAAAAATAAACCAAAAGGCTGGTGCTCAAAGACTGCAAAGTCTTCAATGACAGAGCATTGTGAAGTGGGTCAAGTTTAAATATGCTTCATGCATCTCAGTGGAAATAGCTTTTCCTACAGCATAAAAAGAAAGCGAAGTTGTTTAGTCGTGTCCGAATCTTTGCGACCCCATGGACTGTAGCCTACCAGGCTCCTCTGTCCATGGGATTTTCCAGGCAATAGTACTGGAGTGGATTGCCGTTTCCTTCTCCAGGGGATCTTCCCGACCCAGGGATCGAACCCCGGGAACCCAGGTCTCCCGCATTGTAGACAGGCACTTTACCGTCTGAGCCACCAGAGAAGTCCTACAGCATAAAGAGGCAGTGTAAATGGAATTTGTATTGCTACCCCAATGCTAATGTATTCTTTTGCAAATGGTGAATGCATTTGATTATGTATGCATGTGGATTTGATATATCCACTTGAAAACAAGCTTAATATTCTTTTAAATAACTTATTTTAATTAAATCATATACTGGAATTCATTCTTGTGCATATTCCTATGATGGCATTCTTCAATAATTATCCTGGGGTGAAAAAGCAAAAAGTGAAATGTGGTATTTATTTAACTTTATATATATATATTTATGTTCCAACATAGATCAAACTTTTGCATATATGTTATTTTAATTTTGTATAATGCACATGTCAATATTATTTGTGAAAACATACCACAAACCATATTCCCTGGACTTAGTTTGCATGCTGCAAGAAACTATTGCAAGTCTATGTGATATGAAGTGTGACTGTATTATGGTTTTGAAGACTATATTTAGATTTTTGAAGTTCAGCAGAACTGGTTTTTAATCTAGGCCCTGTAATTTCCTAGCTGTGTGATCCTGGGCAAGTTCTGCATAACGTTCATCAGATGCCCTCTTTGGTAAAGATGGGAGTAATAATAGCCACTTTTCACAGCTATTGTGAAGGTTAAATGAGAAAGTGTATGAAAATGCCTAGCACACAGTACACATTCAGCAAAAGTTAGCTTCCTTCCTCCAGCATGACTTCCATTTATTGTAGTGATGGCCCACAAGCTACATCTCTACTTTTATCAACATTTATCTATAGAATCTAACATATGTATGTGCATATGTGTACATAAATACAGAGGTATATATGTGTATATGTGTGTGTTCACACCCACACATCCATCTATACCCATATAAGCAATCATGCTCATAATAAAACACATGTGTGTACCACCCCACTCTATACCTTCAGCATAGAGTCAAACCTAAGGAGGTA
The DNA here is from genome assembly GCF_000754665.1 of Bison bison bison. NCBI lineage: Eukaryota > Metazoa > Chordata > Mammalia > Artiodactyla > Bovidae > Bison > Bison bison. Next base: position 1,569,302 of record NW_011494742.1, on the reverse strand, counting down.
TGAAATATTCACATATGCTCACTTTAATTCACAGGTCACCTTCCCTAGGGGGTCACATGGTAAAGAATCTGCCCACAATGCAGGAGACCTGGGTTCTATCCCTGTGTCTGGAAGATCCCCTGGAGCAGGGAATGGCTATCCACTCCAGTATTCTTGCCTGGAAAATTCCATGGATAGAGGAGCCCACTTGGCTTCAGTCCATGGAGTTGCAAAGAGTCAGGCACGACTGAGCGACTAACACAACACACACACACACACACACACACACACACACACACCTCCCTGCTTTGCCTTGGTAATAGTACCTTGGGTGCCATAGGTGTATGCTAGCTCCACCTAGTGGAGGTTCCCACTTTCTGTCCCATAGTGTCTCCTTGTGCTGCTCCAGCCGTTGGCCCAACTCACCATTTTGCAAGCTGCCTGAATCATCATGGGCTTCCCAGGTGGCGCTAGTGGTAAAGAATCCGCCTGCCAGTGCTGGAGACATAAGAGATGCAGGTTCGATCCCTGAGTCAGGAAGATCCCCTGAGGAGGGCATGGCAACCCACTACAATAGTCTTGCCTGGAGAAGCCCCTGGATGGAGGAGCTTGGCAGTCTACAGTCGATAGGGTCACAAAAAGTCAAACATCACTGAAGTGACTTAGCATGCTCCATCATCCTGAGAAACAACTATGCTTAAGAGTTCGTCTGTACTTCTATTTAGGCCTGTTCCAGTTTTCTTCTTGGGTATTTCTGGACACGAGTACGTATCATTGAAATATTCCCACTACCCACAGATAAGGAAGAGACTTTGGACACCTCAATCCACTGGGCCAACAGGGCATGAATGACTGTGAGTACATGAATCGTGTCTAATTCCATGTCTTCGGGATCTAGAAGGAAAACTCTGTATCCTATAATGAAGGCTTCTTACATGACTAAGTTTAGGACTACTTTCTGTTTACACAAAAATATGCCTCAGACCAACTATTTCAAAGAAATAAGCTGGTTTTGCTTTTCCTTGACTATGAAGGAAGCCAGGTTGTTTGTAGAAATTATTATTGCTATGCATCAGTTAACCATGGAATTAAGTCCTCATTTCCTTCAGCTAGTGGATTTAATGCACCCAGAAGATTAATAATAGTGGAGAAAACCAGGTCATTAGATCGGTGTCTATATAACCAATTTGTTTTGCAAGTTCTTCAACCCATTGAAAATTTTATAGGCAGCTGGGAAACATAGTAGATGAGGTGAGGAACTCTAGTTCAGATATTGTTGGTTGGTTATTTAAGCCGAAGAACTAGTAAACTCTCTTAAAAATGAGTCATGCCCTCATCAATGTTCTACTGAAATGGTCAGTTTAATTATTATCTTATTTCAGTTGTCCATATAACAACAAAGCATATACAAGTTGAGTAGGGGAGGAATGTCAACTTGTGGTCCTCACTTGCTCCCCTTTTGCCTCAAATCTTGGCCTAGGGCCCAAGCACATTTGCATTAGTCTGATGGAGTTTTCACTGCTTCACATCAGTTAGACCAATGCTATTGCTGAGTATGTTACCTACAGGCTCAAAAAAAAAAAAAAAAGTGGCAGAACCTTCTTCCTAAGAGTCCCTGCTTCCAGGATGAAAGAAAGGGTGTTAGTAGAGAAAAGGTAAACAAGAGTGGCAGAGAAAGGCAAGATAAGATTCACTGCTGGAACAGATTTGGCCCAAACTTTCTACTACTAAGTTAATAAGTCAAATATTATGAAAGAAGACAATAATTCAAACTAGAGGTAAGTAGATTGTTCTACTCTCTTTGTGTACCGTAAATGAGAATTGTATGAATTTACTCAACCTGACTCACATTGTGAGAACATAACTCCTTTGGAAGGGTTAGGTTTGTTTTGGCAAAGGTTGAATGCCCCATTTTGCCTTCCTGTTCTTTTGTTTAAGGGGCAAACGACGCTCATTTGACGTATCTTGTGAGAAATCGGCATCTCAGTTTCTGGGCTGGAGAGATAGAGGAGGAAATGAAAGCACCATGTTTTCATTAGGCTTGAAGTTACTTATCTGCAAAGAGCTTCTTCACCAACTGAATCTATTTGTCCATGTTCGGCCTCTCAGTACAGCTGCCTATGTCGTAATGTTACATTTTGTATCTAATATTTCTTGCTACTGTTTAGAAATCATTGTGCCTACATTGGTCTTCATCAATAATTTTATGTAGCATAATCCATCACCATATTGGATGTTGGGGCAAGGAGAAAGGCATTACTTTGTCTTTCACTTGGTGTTCAGACAGCTCTCTCATATTGATTTCCTTGGCTTGTGTGTTCATTAGATGATGATTTGCACTTTTCCTGTATTGTGTTTATCCAGATTATGTTTCAGATGCGCCTACAACATATCATCATTAACAACAAACATTTATTGAACCCTTATGGGCTGTGGATAAGGCTCCAGGCTAGGTGCTAGGGACAAGATGAATTTAATGTGATCCCTACCCTGGAGGATTTTATTATCTAGTGCACCATGTTTGTTAAAAAAAAAAAAAAAAACTTAATGGCTTACACTAAGTCAGTGCTAAAGGCAATAAATGCTCTTGGAGTTCAGGGACGGGAGTTATTGGTGTGGGCTAGTCTGGTCAGGGAAGGCTTTATGAATGAGATGAAATTTGAGTGTCTTCATAAAGGACGAGGATATTTTTATGGGATACTGAATATAATGAATTTCTGTATACCGCTGTAACAGGTTAAAAACTGAGTACTGCCTGTATCCTTATGAGATCAGACAAGATCAGGCATGTTCAGGGTAGTATGGCTGTAGTAATGCCTGTTTCTTTAATACAATTCTGTTATTAGTCATTTATGAACTTCAGACAGACAATCACCACTCACCCGTCTTTCTAAAAAAGATATTTATTTACTTGGCTATGCTGGGTCTTATTTGCGACGTGCAGGATCCCCCATCTTTGTTGCAGCATGCAGGACATTAGTTGTGGCATGTGCGATCTAGTTCCTCAGCTAGGGCTTGCACCTAGGCCCCTACCACGGGAGCCCAGAGTCTTAGACCACCAGGGAAGTCTCTCACCTGCTTTCTACAATACTTTTTGCAGAGTTTTACTGTTAATAGCCTCATGTACCTCATCATATACACCAAGGAAAAGCCAGCCAGTCTGTCAACTTTCTCATTAAGAGGTATCTGGGCTGTTTGCTGACTTTTAAGATTGTCTTTTACTTTGCCTACAATTTGCTCCAGTTTGTGTGAATGAATGAAAGTCGCTTGGTCGTGTGTGAATCTCTGTGACCCCATGGACTGTAGCCTTCCAGGCTCCTCTGTCCATGGGGATTCTCCAGGCAAGAATACTGGAGTGGGTTGCCATGCTTTCCTTCAGGGGATCTTCCCAACCCAGGGATCGAACCCAGGTCTCCCACACCAAGGGTGGATTCTTTAAACTGAGCCACCAGGGAAGCCATTGCTCCAGTTTTGTTTTGTTTTGTTTCGTTTTCCTGCTAAAAGCTCTAATGAGGAAAGAAAAAAAAAATGTGTGTGGGGGGATGGATATATTTAATGACTTCTCGAAGCAAAGTGAATTTTAAGGTAATAGATTAGGAAAGAAAAAAAAAAGAATGACTTTCTCATAAATGTTGCTGTGCTAATCTTTAAGAAAACTCAAGTTTGACCTTGGAAAAGATATTAGTTCCCCAGGGGAAATATCTATTTATGAGCCATTGTAGGGCTTTTCTTCAATAAGAAAGAGACGGTCAGACATTTTTGAAGATTGAAAACTTTGCTTATTACTTTTGTGGGACTTACTAGTTCAACTAGATATTTACTTCGACTTATTGACAGAAAGCCTGGCAGGAAAACTGTCCATAGCCGGCAGTACCAATATTCGAGGGACTAAGCCCTGTGACTTTCCTAATGCCAGTTCTCTTTCCAGAATGCTCTCTGTGAATTATGTTATTTTTGAAAAAAATCTGTCTTATGACTTATTTTGGCTTTGGTGGAACAAGAGGAAAGAAAGAAATGAAATCCATATTTTCTTCCTTTCATTTCTTCATGTGGTGTTTACGTAGGGGACCCCTATGGCATACATAGTGTAACATTGCCCTGACCTCCTGTGTTAAACAGGGGAGAAAGGATGGATATTTACATACTCTAGGAATAGAGTTCTTTTCTATGACTGTTCTCCTTAATCCGATCAAGTGGTAATTGGATTTAAATTTTCTAATTAAATACAGTTCAACCTTTTTCATTTTAGAATAGCATCTGAGGTGTAATTTGGACAGATATTCAGTGAATGTGAAGCATAAATGTTCAATCAGGGATATTCCTTTTCACAAGAAGCACCTCTATGTTCCTTTCCCAAGATGGTTGGATGTGTTCATGGAGGGTTTACACGCCATGTGGAGGGAGCGGGAACTGACCTGCTTGCTATCTTCCCTGCTGATCACAGAGTGAGGCTGGTCTGTTCTGGTTCCTGAACACATTGTACTGGTGTCTGCCCACTATGGCTAATCCCACCTGGGTTTTGTTTCATTTTTTGTTTGTTTGTTTTGGTGGATCCTGTGCTTCACTTACATCATCAAAATATATTGTTACTAATATAACCATGGAGAAGTTTCTGTACTTTTTTTTTTAATCCTTCTCATCTAACCTAGTATTGTAGGGCTCATTATCTTCATATTCACCCCACATTAGAGTCTATGGGAACTCAGAGGACCTCTTCACGCAATGCACAAGTCATGTAGAGACAGAGTGCTTGCTCTTGGGCTCCTCTAGTTGAGATTTCTCCAGCCGTCTTAGGTATAGAGGGACAGAGCAGCATCAGCCTGAGTGTTCTAGAAGACTCAGACTCTAGAGTCTAATGTGTTGGGTCAATTAACTCCATATCCTTGATCAAGGCCCACATAAGTCTGGGCTTTTGATTCTAAGGGAATCTGACTGTATTTTTACCCTGGGGGTATCCACACAAAATCCTTCTCTCTTTGCCTGGAATGCTTTATTCTTATCTTACCTGAAAGAAACTTCCCTACTGTCTCTAATATCTATAGTAAGAGTTAGGGTAAAGTTTTGCTGCTGAGTTTGCCAAGCTTGGTTTCTGATTTTAAGGGAAGATTTTGGAATTTAGTAAAACCTGTCTCTCTTAACCAAGGCTGATTTTGAAAACAAACAACTTTTTATCAATATGGGACTCAAAACCCAATTTTCTCTATTTATTTGTATTCTTGTTTTAACAGTTCTAGTCATCTCCAAAGCAACTGATGGCTCTAACAAAATAGGGAGAATGTGTGAGAATACACAAAAATATATATTGGCTATGTTATAAAGTCTACCTAAAACCACTGAAAGAAAAGGGCAAGGCTCTGAACAGTTACTTGACTATGATTGTAGTGGATTCCCTGGTGGCTTAGATGGTAAAGAATCTGCCTGCGATGCAGGAGACCTAGTTTTTATCCCTGAGTTGGGAAGATCCCCTGAAGAAGGGAATGGCAACCCACTCCAGTATTCCTGCCTGTAGAAGCCCATGGACAGAGGAGCCTGGTGGGCTACAGTCCTTGGGTTTGCAAAGAGTCTGACGTGACTGAGCGAGTAACACTCATGGTTGTAGTGAGAGTACAAAGTTGGACCACAGTGGGTTGGAATAATGAAGAATGGCTCCTCAGAGGCAGTGGAGCTTGATTTGGATCACAGGGATAGAAGAAGTAGGATAGATGTGAAGAAGAGGGAATGGATTTTTAATCAGATTTAATACTTTCTTTCCACATGCTTCCAGAGCTCTGTATTTATACTTCATATACAGCTTTTAGTGGTTTTTTTAATTAATTTTTTATTGGAGTATAGTTGATTTACAATGTTGTGTTAGTTTCTGTTGTATAGAAAAGTCAGTCGATTATACATACATACACAAATATGCACTGTTTTTAAAGATTCTATTCCCATATAGGACTTACAGAATATTGAAGAGATTTCCTTGTGCTATACTGTAGGTTCTTACTAGTTATGTTGTGTGTAGTAGTATGTATATGTCAATTCCAGTCTCCCAGTACATCCTACCCCTACCCTAATCCTCACTGTAGTTTTGATTTTTATTTCTCTAATAATTTGTGGGGCTTCCAATGTTGAGTGTATTTTCATGTGCCTTTTGGCCATCTGTATGCCTTCTTTGGATACACATCTATTTACATCTTCTGCTCATTTTTTGATTGGGTTGTTTAGTTTTTTGATATGGAGGTGAATGAGTTGTTTGTATATTTTGGAGATTAATCCCTTGTTGGTTGCTTCATTTTCAAATATTTCTTTCCCCCTTTCTGTGGGTTTTCTTTCTGTTTTGTTTCCTTTTCTGTGCAAAAGCTTTTAAGTATAATTAGGTTCCATTTGTTGATTTTTGTTTTTATTTTCATTACCCTCAGAGATAGATCAAAAGGTCTTGCTGCAATTTATGTCAGAGAGTGTTCTGCCTATGTTTTCCTCTAAGAGTTTTATAGTATCTGTCCTTACATTTAGGTCTTTAATTCTTTTTGAGTTTATCTTTGTGTATGGTATTAGAGAATGTGCTAATTTCTATCTTTTACACATTGCTGACCAGTTTTCCCAGCTCCACTTATTGAAGAAACTGTCTTTTGTCCACTGTATACTCTTGTCTCCTTTGTCATAGATTAGGTGACCATAGACATGTGGATTTATCTCTGGGTTTCCTATCCTGTTCCATTGATCTGTATTTCTCTTTTGTGCCAGTACCATACTGTTTTGATTACTGTAGCTTTGTAGCATAGTCTGAAGTCAGGGAACCAGATTCCTCACACTCTGCTTTCTTTTCTCAAGACTGCCTCGGCCATTCTGGGTCTTTTGTGTTTCCATACAAATTACAAAAAGTTTTTGCTCTAGTTCTGTAAAAAAAAAAAAAAATGCAATTGGTAATATGATAGGGATTGAACTGAATCTATCAATTGCTTTAGATAGTATAGTCATTTCGACAATATTGATTCTTCCAATCTTAAAACATGGTATATCTATCTGTTTGCATCACCTTTGATTTCTTTCATCAGTTATCTTATAGTTTTTTGAGTATAGGTCTTTTGCCTCCTTGTTGTTGTTCAGTCACTGAGCCATGCCTGACTCCTTTGTGACTCCATGGACTATAGCCCACCAGGCTCCTCTGTCCATGAGATTTCCCAGACAAGAATATTGGAGTGGGTTGCCATTTTCTTCTCCAGTTTGCCTCCTTAGGTAGGTTTATTCCTAGATATTTTATCCTTTCTGATGTCATGATGAATGGGATGATTTCCTTAATTTCTGTTACTGATCTTTCAATTTTAGTGTATTGCAATGCCAGAGACTTCTTTATATTAATATTGTCTTTTGACTCTTTTGGGTCTTAGCTGCTGCATGTGAGATCATTCACTGTGGCATGTGGGCTTCTCTCTAGCTGTTGCATGTGGGCTGCAGAGCGTGTGGGCTCAATAATTGCAGTGTGTGCTTAGTTGCCCTGTGACATGTGGGATCTTAGTTCTCCCACCGGGGATTGAACCTGCATCCTCTGCATTGGAAGGCAGATTTTTAACCACTGGACCACCAGGGAAGTCCCTGTGTATTGATTTTGTATTCTGCAACTTTATCAAATTTAGTGATGAGCTCTAATAGTTTTCTGGTAGCATCTTTAGGATTTTCTATGTTTAGTATCATGTCATCTACAGACAGAGACAGTTTTACTTCATTTACAACATGGGTTCCTTTTATTTCTTTTTCTTTTCTGACTGCCATGGCTAAGACTTCCAAAACTATGTTGAATAATAGTGCTGAGAATGGATATCTTTGTCTTTTTCCTGATCTTAGAAGAAATGCTTTCATCTTTTCACCACTGAGAATGATGTTTGCTGTGTGTTTGTCATATAGGACCTCTATCATGTCGAGGTAGGTTCCTTCTCTGCCCACTTTCTAGAGAGTTTTTATCATAAATGGGTGCTGAATTTTGTCAAAGCTTTTCCGCATCTACTGAGATGATCATATGGTTTTAGTTTCTCAGTTTGTTAATATGGTGTATCACATGGATTGATTTATGTATGTTGAAGAGTACTTGCATCTCCGGGATTAATGTCACTCGATCATGGTGTATGATCCTTCAATGTGTTGTTGGATTTGGTTTGCTAGTATTTTGTTAAGGATTTTTGAGTCTGTGTTCATCAGTGATATTGGCCTGTAATTTTTTTTAATGATATCTTTGTCTGGTTGTGGTATCAGGGTGATGGCAGCCTCATAGAATGAGCTTGGGAGTGTCCTTTCTTTTGTTAGGACAGTTTTTATTGTCTCTAAGTTACTCATGGGTATACCTTACTATAAGATAATAAGTTACTTTCAGAGAGGGATAAAAACTTTTTGTATTTACATCTACAATATTACTTAGCCATGTGTGTGTACACATTAGTTCTTCATATACATTTAAAATGTAACATATTAAAAACTTAGAATTTAAAATTTTCTCCTTAGCTCTCTCTTTTAAAACTGCTGAGTTCTTTTACAAAACTCCTGTATTAAAGAAAAACACTTTAAAAAAAATCTGAATAGAGATTTACCTTAGATATTCTTTAATATATTACTCTTTTATCTTTCTTGATGTCCCACCCTTCTTATCGATGGGATTTCCATATATTGGTCACCTAAAGTTGCTATTTGTTTTTTGTGTGGTAAAATATGCCTAACATGAAATTTACCATTTTGACCATGCTCCACCCCCCTGATATTCTACCAATATTTATTACGTGCTTACTGCATGATAGGCAATGTAGTGAGGGTGGGGATGAGTTTGAGCCACAAGAGGACAGTGGTGCTAGTTTCCTGACTAATAGATTGTCTCAGTCATTTTGCTTGTTTCACCCTGATTCTGTATTTCATATTCTTTATTTAAGTCCTGAAAATTAAGGTGATATAAATTCTCAGGATTGGGTTAAGGCAATCACTTGGTGATCAGATGGTTATAGGGCCACACAGTCCAGGAGTCAACAGCATTTCAAGACAGAAATAAGTCATGGAAGAGACCAAAGTCACCAATTCACAAGACCAAGATAAGTCTTCATTTGTGGTCCTAATGTTGACCCTAGGTTTACGCAATCTTTTTGCCCTTACAACTCCACCCTCTAAGGCCAAACTCTGTGGACCACAGCAAGCTGTGTTGATTCTTTCTTTCTTTCTTTTTTTTTTTTTTTTTGTTTTTGCTCCACCACTTTTAAGTGTACAGTTCATTGGCTTTAAGTATATTCATGTTGTTTTGCAACCATTACCACAATCTATCTCTGAGCTTTTCATCATCCTAAATTAAAACTCTATTCATTAGACAGTAAAACCCCATTTGCCATCCCTCTCCAGACCCCTGGTAACCAATATTCTACTTTCTGTCACTATGAATTTGGCTACCTAAGGTACCTTATATAAGTGGAATCATACCGTAGCTGTCCTTTGGTGCCTCTTATTTCACTTTGCATAATGTCTTCAAGGTGTGTCAGTATTGTAGCATGTGTTAGAATTTCCTTCCTTTTTAAGGCTGGATACTATTGCATTGCTTGTATATACCACATTTTGTGTACCCATCACCTCAAGTTTGTGGTGTAGATAAAATGCTCATTACCATCCAATAGGCACTTATATGCATCTCTGGGTATTATTTGGTAACTTGATTCTTTTTATATTGTGAAATACTTGGCCATTTGATGAAAGAAAGTTAAATATGATCCTTTCTAAAAAGAAAGAATGTTACTAGAAATAGCACTTCCTCTAATGCCACTAATAGTACTTTTAAGGTCAACTAGGGTAGTAGCTTAGATTTTTAAAAGAAAAGCAAAGATGTTTTTATTTTATATCTTAGTTTCCTTTATTCTGTAAGTCATTGAAGTGGCTAGAGACATCAAGCTGATGTTCCCCAGGCCAATAATGCTGAAAGATCCTTTGCACAGAAGAGGTGCCGAAGGTCAAACTTGTGAGTGCTTCTCCTAGTGGCACCCTGCAGATTCTCCTGTTACACACACATTTTAAAGTCTCTGAAAAGTTTTGCTGCTTAGAGAAAACAAAAACAAAAAACAAAAAGTCCTCGTGCTTCATTTACTTTATCTAGCCTTTTCCAAGTACATCTTAACTCAAAATAATTTTTCCGTAGTTATTTTGGTAAAACTTCAACGTGTTCTGGATTAAATCAAGGTACAATCTTTAGAAAATAGCAAAAGTGAGAGCGCCTGAAAAAGTGGGTTCTCTCAGAGCCTTGAGCTGAGTGGATAGTGACACACAGACAAAGAATTTCCCCCTATGTTTGCATAATTAAGACAAAGGCACTTAGATTCATAGTCAGCTAATTCATTTGTTACTTGTTTAAAAAAATTATTTAGCTAAACTCAAGAATTTATTTTGTGTCCACATAAAGAACACTGAGAAAAAGATGTAGGAAATAGTATTTTTTGCCTACACTTTTGTGGATGGGATAGTAATGTTATTTAAATAAATTTATTTAAAAAAATAAAATTTATTTAAATACAAAGTTGCTTAAATCAAGCTTTTCTCAGTCTTTTGATCTGTGAAGCAAAAAATAAAGAACTGAGTCTTAGCCAAGCTTTCCTTAAGTGGTAGAGTCCATTAAAGGGAAGGAGGTGATAGGTTGAAGGAGATTATCAGAGTTGTGGGTGAAATATTAAGGGAGCTCACAGGAAAAGATGCATTTGAAAAAGAGGAAGAAAACTTTTCAAAAATCAGTTTTATGTTTCTGTAGACCTCACATGCCAATTACTAAGAACTTTATAACTTGGTAAGTTTCTCATGGTTTTTAAACTCTGTTTTCTGAACTTTGCTGATTATGCATATTTAGCTTACTTTTAAGCAAGCAAGAGGGTTATTGAGGGATGGGGGGACAGGAAAATAAATTCAGAAACTATATTTTAAGAATGAGAGTATCCTTGCAATAAAAAGGAGTGGGCAGCAATGTATAAGGAGAGCCGGGAGGCAAACAACCAACACACAAAATCAAGAGTAAATAAACTGTGACGCTATTAAAGTTTAAGAGGTAGTCCCCAAGGCGGACACTCGTTTCGGGTTAAGGCTGTGAATCTTAATTCAAAGATAGATGTTCTATAGGGAGCTAAGTTAATGTAGTCACGTTTTCTGACCACTAGTCAGCATGCAGTGGATACTTGGTGTTATAAATGGTGATCTTAGAACCCAATAACATTATTAGATTAAATTAAAAAATTGATGTTGATCTTTACCAGGTGAAGTCATTCATAACAGAGCTAGAAAATACTACTGGTAGTAAGCATGTAGATGATTTGAAAGGTGGAAAATGCCATAAGAACAAAATGCCACCCAGTCATATTTAAAGCAAGCCACCTAGTTGAGTGACCCTTCACTGGGTTTATCTTGCAGGAGAGTTTCTCTGACATAAATGTCATTTAGAAAGAAATGCCAAGTCTTTTAGGTAATCAGAGGTAACCAGATAATTATGACTCACAGACTGAATGTCAGTTCTGTCGTTGATGGTCATTGCTCAGTCCTAGGTTTCTGAATTCTGTGAAGGGCATTATTTATCAAATAAAATATTTCAGGCAGCCATTAATTCATTGAACTGAGACAATGGTTTTAAATTTACCTGATTTAGGTTTGACTCACTTAGGCCCATAAATGAGTCTGTTGGTAAGCCTGTCTATCTTCCTGATGTCACGGGCCTTAGGCCTTGGGACAGGCCATGAAGCTATTTGGGATACAAGCACGATGGCATCTGCTGAAGATATGTGGAAGCCTGCACTGGAACTCTGAATCATCAGACTTAGAAACTGATCTTGAACCAATTCAAACAAAAAAGAGAACGTTGGGATCTGTGTGAGTTTCCTAGGGCTGCCATAGCAAAGTGCCACAGACGAGGCGGTTTAACAGATGTTTATTTCTCACAGTTCTGAAGGTTAGAAGCCCAAGACTGAGGTGTCGGCAGTTTGGTTTTCTTTCTGAGGCCTCTGTTCTCAGCTTGCACATGGCTGCCTTATCTCTGCATCCTCACGTGGTCTTTTCTCTGTACTCGTGAGCCCCTGGTGTCTTTCAGTGTATCCAAATTTCTTGTTCTTATAAAGACATCAGTCATACTAGATTAGGGTCCTCCATAACACCTTTATTTCAACTTAATTTCCTCTTTAAAAGTTCTATTATCAAACAGAGTCACTTTCTGAGGTACTGGGAGTTAGAGATTCAACATTTGAATTTGGAAGGGGGCACAATTCAGCCTCAAAATATGGTCATTGCTCAAATCTTCTGACTGGCAGGGCAAGAGCTTAACTGGGAAAATAAGAGATCAAACGTGGTCAAGATTCTGTTCCTCTAAATGCCATTCTCTCTCTGTCGGCTTCACCATTCTAGAAGTGCTTCTCCATAGGAGGGAACCACGGCCTCCGGCCTTGCTGACCTCTCATCTTTAGTATAGTATTAGGGAGGAAAGGAAATGCCTCTTCCCAGCTTGAGTTTGAAATATCCTGGAGAAAGCCACTGATTGATCTCTCTTGCATCAGGTGGTTTTCCATGAACCAGTGCAGCCACAGCTGTGAGAACTTTGGTTCAAATTCAGCCAGAGCCCATGGCCACTGGCTGATCAGTCACTGCAGATCACTGCAGATCAGTCACTGCAGCCAGGGAGACAGGATTTTACCAAGATAGTATCCCTCATCTGGAACATAATTCAGGAAGAGGAGTCGTTCTTCCAAAGTACCTTACCACAGGGGAAGTGAGATCCAATCAGGCACTCCAGTGTATCTTTGGGGAAGTCAAACATATTTCAATGCAACGTCAGAAAGAACTCTGAATAGTGGTCTGCTGCTGCTGCTGCTGCTAAGTCGCTTCAGTCGTGTCCGACTCTGTGTGACCCCACAGACAGCAGCCCACCAGGCTTCCCCGTCCCTGGGATTCTCCAGGCAAGAACACTGGAGTGGGTTGCCATTTCCTTCTCCAATGTGTGAAAGTGAAACATGAAAGTGAAGTCGCTCAGTCGTGTCCGATTCTTCGCTACCCCACAGACTGCAGCCTACCGGGCTCCTCCATCCATGGGATTTTCCAGGCAAGAGTACTGGAAAGGCTTGCCATTGCCTTCTCTGGAATAGTGGTCTAAGGTAACTCTAATCTGGAAAGATGCAAAGCATGCTAGGGCAGCACTTGGTAGGAACATCCAACAGGGTTTTGAGGAATCATTAAAGACAATGACCTTAAAGAAAATTCCCAGGAGGAGAAGGCTCACCAAGTGGAGTGAGGCATAGAGAAGAAATGCAAAGTTTTGTGTGGGAAGTTTAGGGAGCTTGTAGGTATTTCAACATGGTGGCGTGAAATGTAAAAGTTGAGACTAGAGAGTCCATGTCTTAAGAACAGGCAGTTTGAAAGGCCCACAGTGGATCCAAAGTGATTCTGGGTGTCTTACTGTTGTCCCAATGAAACAACAAAGCTTAGAACTTCCATTAAGATAAAGGTATGAAGAAGAAAAGGGAGAAGGTAAAATAATTTGGTTTGGTTCTTCTTATAAGGCTTAACATTCCCTATTGAGAAACACTAGTTTGGACTGTGACTCTGGACTAGGAACATCCCTTCTTTGGTTCTCAGTTTACTGATTTATTTCAAGTGAAAGGATTATTCTTGTATACATTGTTAAAACCCTGCCAGGTCAGCTGGTTGCTACCTACCTTTCTATCCAACAAATGTATATCTTGAATACTGATTGTTAGCTCCAACTGGCCTTAGTGCTGACCTCAGTTTTGTTTTAAGAAGGTTAAGTGCCAGAAGCCCAGGCACAGCTTCTCAGAAGATATGTGGTCTCTCTCTCCCTCTTTTTTTCCCTCTTGGCTGTGCTGTGTACATTGCAGGATCTTAGTTCCCTGACTGGGGACCAAACCCGGATTTTCAGCAGTGAAAGCAGAGTCCTGACCACTGGATAGCCAGGGAATTCCCCGATCTCAGTTATAGAATGCAAAGATCTGTATTTGGCCAGGGTTTTGTCTATGAAAAACTGCAGACAAATAAGGCTTAATGTGAACAATAGAATATTAGTGCCAGGTTGCTGTACTTTCACAAACTAACATGTGAAAGATAAGAAAATTCTGATTACATTCAGAGCAAGGGCATTTGAACTGAGGTGGTGAGAAAAAGTTCACAGAATGGTGGGATTTCAACTAGTCCGTAAGGATGGTTGTGATTAACATGGACAAAGACAGGGGGTGAGGTCATCGAGAATGGGGATTGGGCATCAGCTGGAGGGGGACTGTGAGCAAGGGAGGAGAAGTGGGAAAGGCCAATGTTTATCCCAGAGTCACTCAGGCCTGCAAAGGGCACTCCTGCCCTTCTGGATAGCACTTCACACTATCTCTGGAATATTCTAGACTATTTTTATCCTATTGCTTGACACTGTATATTATCTTCTGGAGATCAACCTCTGCAGAGTTGGTCCTACACACGGAAAGCAGACACTTATGGAGCTTAATTGGAGAAGGAAATGGCAACCCACTCCAGTGTTCTTGCCTGGAGAATCCCAGGGACGGGGGAGCCTGGTGGCTGCCGTCTATGGGGTCACACAGTCGGACACGACTGAAGTGACTTAGCAGCATGGAGCTTAAATAGTGCGGATGGTCTCCCCATCTGTCTGCCCCTGAATTCCCTAATGATACTCAACTAACATCACTGAAAACCCTTTCCTCCCCTCTCAGTCCCACAGCGGGCCTCAAGGCTGCACTGAATGAGGAATACCTGAGCACTGCCATCTCTGCCATCACCCTCTCATCACTGACGATCCTAGCCACCTTGACTACAAGCCCGATAGTGCCACGACTTTTATAGTTATCCTTCAGTTTAACTCTTTCAATGACCCTATAAGGTGGGTTTTATATTATTATCTCCATTTTACCAAATGATGAAAATAACACTTACAGATGTTTAGTGACTGGCCTACAGTCACAAAGGTGGTAAGTGATGGATCTGGAACTTAGACCCTGGCCTCTGATTGCAGGGAGCTCACAATCCCTGTGTGTGAGTGTGTGTGTGTGTGTGGGGGGGGGGTGTCAACAAAGGACGGGAGTTCAGGATGAGAAACAGCCCTACTATGGGTAGTATTTGCCATTACACAGAATATCCAAGCCCTCATTCAGTGATCCTTGCTCTGTCTTCCTTAACGGAGTATTTGGTTGATGACTGCCCTGGGGCAGACTCTGGATATTGAAAGATTTGGGGGTAGGGTTGGGCTCTAAATAAAATATAGAATTTTGCTAAATAAATGAGAAAGAAAGTATTTCAAGTGTAGAATTCCCATGGAACAATTAAGGATGTGGATATTACAGTGGAAAGATGAAGCTAGACCATGGGTGGAAGGACACAGAGGCACTGAGGAGGAGCATGGCTTTGGGGACAGGTAGAGCTGGGTTCCAACCTTGGCCTTACCAAGTCCATGAGCAAGTTACAGGTTCCCTGAACCTTAGCTTCCTCATCTGTGAAATGAGAAGGGTAACAGTGAAGACTATTCTTTTAAAAACAGATTAAATTGTGCAAAGAGTCGGACATGACTTAGCAAGTGAACAACAACAAAATTCTGCAACAGTGCCGAGCAAAGAGTAGATTTTTCAATTAATGGTTAAGTCTACTTTTTAATTGGTTTTATAACTGAGGAGTAAAATTCTGTCCAGCTTCCTAGGCAGCTGGGAAGTGATCATTCCTACCTAGAAATTTCCACTTACCATCTATTAATAATTGATCCACCTTCCTCTGTCATCAATTTGCCTGTGCACTTATTTCACTGGTGAAAACTTACCTAACCCCTACCATGTACTGAGCACTGTGGAAGCAAAAGCAAATAAAAGAGGACCTGTGATGGATGTTTTATTTTTCAACATATTTGTATGCATATGGCTTGTTTTCCCATCTAGAAAACAAGGAAAGAAAAAGTTTGAACTTGGGGAAAGCAAACACAGTCAGAAATTTGGGTCTTGGTAGATGGACAGTCAGAAGGAAACTCAAGCTGAGGTAGGTTCTTCTTATTTCCAACAGTTTTCATGGTGTGTGTGTGTGTGTGTGTTTGTGTGTGTATCTCATCGGTCCCTTGATTAGGCTTCCGTGTTATGTCTCCACTAGGAGTCCTTACATGAGAGGCAGCCACTCTCTTTCCCACTGACCAGTGGGGACAGAGATGCCTCCTCACAGCTCCCAGAAGGTCTCTGACGCTAAGCCAGCCCTGAGGTCCAGAGACAGATCATCAGCATTGGTCAGAGCCTGAGGCTGGGCTTTGGAGGCTGGCAGACCCCAAGACTCTTGGGCTCTTCTGCGTTGGAGTCAAGCTCCACGGGGCAACTCTGAGGAAACAGGGCCTTTGTGCAATGCTCCTTTGATGAGAAGCATAACATAAATACAAATCGCTATTAAGACAGCTTCTGAGGAGCCACTTCAATCCATTTGGGCACCTTTGATTTTATTCTCTAGTTGCTTTCCTTCTTTAAAAAAATTTAATAAGAGCATGTTTTCATCTGGCCTCATGGGAGTAATTCATTTATTTCAAGTAATAATAAAGTTTCAGTATAATCCTTGGTTCCCAGAGAGGGAGGAGACTCTTTGAAGGATTTATTTTTCCCATCCTTGAAGTGCAGGGAGACCAAGCAGCTGCCATGGGGAGTAGTGGTGTCCTGGAACCCACTGCCATGGCAATAAGCAAAGTGTCGGGGGTCACAGGGAAGCAGGGGCATGGAAAACACTCTCAGAGCTCTCTTCTTTCCTTCTCTCTGCCTCAAGTCCCTCCTTCAAAGAAACCAAGGGGTAAACTATGATGAGGCCCCAGGTCAGCAGAGGAAACCAAATAGCATCACAGCCAAGTCCAACTCAGGCTCCAAAATGGGTGCCCATGAGGAGCAGGCCAGGCCAGATGGGTCTATTCAGAGTCAGATGTGGGGCTCTGAGGGCTCTAGAGGAGTGGGCTCAGCTGTGGGACACAGGAAGGGTTCGGAAATCTCCATCTCCAGTGGGTACTGGGGAAGGATGATAGCATCTCTACCAGGAAAACCAGGGTTATTTGACTATCTGCCAGCCAGTATTTTAAGTGCTTTATGTGCATTATCTCATTTAACATGTACATGAAGCACATACCAGTGTAATTCCCACATTATGGATGAGCAAAATGAAGCTTTTGGCAGTTAGATAACTTGTCTAAGGTCATGCAGCTAGTCAGTGATAGACCAGGATTTGAAACTGGTTGGCTCCAGAACCCAAGTTTGTAACCACTATATGCACTACCTCTCAGGCTGGATTGATTAGGGAAGGCTGATGGGAGTGGTGATAACAGTTGAGATTACTTTTGATTGCAAGCAATAAAAAATCTGAGTTATGGTGACTTAAGTAAACAGGAGTTGATTTTTCTCTCCTAATGAGAGTCTGGAGCTAGGCAGCTGCTGGTGCTCAATCAAACGCCATGGGTGGGGGGACTGTTCCTTTACCCTTTCTACATGCACCTTCTACTTTCTACCTTTTCATCCCAAGAAGGCCATACACATCCAGACATCACATCTGTATTCAAGGTAGGAAGACAGAAAGAAGAAAGCCTGGTGCTATCACTACCTGTTTTCATCCAGCGGGGAAGAAAATGCTTTTCAGGACCAACCTCTCCCCAGTAAAAACAGACTTCTTAGGATGCACGGATGAGAAGGGAGTCACATGACCTCCCCTAGCTGGAAGGAAGGCTAAGGAAAGGAAAAATTTGTCTCTGTACTTTCTACATGGGAAGGACAGGAATGGCTTTATGCAATTGTTCCATAGCTTAAACGTGACCTGATCATCGGTCAGGAAGAGAGACAGGGAAATGCAAGTGCAAGACAGGAAGGTGCAAATATAAAGATGGCGAGGTCGGGCCAGGTCTGGATCCCAGTTTGTATGGAGAACTGGTGGGAGCACAGATTGGAAAGCCAGCTGGGGCTTGCATTACGGTTGAATTTAAGCATCCACTCTAAAAGCCACCTTCATCTTTTCAGTCACGAACTGTTGCTTCCATGCTCCTGTCAGCCACATTCTCTTGCTTTAACAAGACACGTGTGTTAATTACTTTAATTTGATAAATTTCAGACTTGCCCCCAAGGCTTGGGGATGGATTCGCAGTAGGAAAAAGGGCTCTAGGTTCCTGTATGAAGAGACCCTTTTGTCCTTCATTTAAAATAGATTGTATCACTTAAAATAGATAGCAGAAGAATTCTTCCTGTTCCACTTCCACTTTTTTTTTGCTTTTTCATTGAGAATGTCCCTTCTATAAAACAAGAGCAAATAGATAGAGGGAAAAAGAATAAAAGACAAAGACAATAGGGTTTGTGTTAGGTGAGAGGATATGAGGTGATTATTTTTATTGCAACATTTTCTTTGAAGTTGGCTTGTATTTTGGTAAAAAGTAAAGTATTTAAGGTCACTGAAAAAGACTATATAGTCGAGTTACCATTATGGTGGCTCTAGCAGAGAAATGTGATTGTCGAACCTTTCCTAGAGGCTGTCACCACAGGCCTGGGGGCACCCTCCCTGGGCTGTACCTGTATGTGGATGCCCTTCCTCCGCTTCCTGCCACCAGGAGAGGCTCTCTGTGGCTTTTGCATTCTTTCACCTCTCCGGATCTATTCTAGAGTCTTGGTGATTTAGAGCTCATGCCCAGGGCACTGCCACGAATTCAGGACTTGGGCCCTCAGGGCCGCTCTGTTTTCATTTCACTGCCAGTTTGTTTTATTGACGCCCGGATGCTCCGGCCTTGACCGCAGGCTCCCAGAGTGGGTACAGCCGCTCCTTCCACGGCTTCTTGGTTTTCAGGTTCTCTTCCTGCTTGTTGAGCTGGCAGCGCATGGCCCATGTTTCTCGGGCTGTAGATGCAGGGGCTTGTACTTTTTGTCCTTACAGACTTTCCTGAGGTCCCCTTTCCGAGTCTGGTTAATGACAGTGAGCACACAGGCGATGGATCTGCAAACAACTCAGATCTTGGAAAGTTTGGAAGCCCGGGGCAGCTG
Organism: Bison bison bison; assembly: GCF_000754665.1. Taxonomy (NCBI): domain Eukaryota; kingdom Metazoa; phylum Chordata; class Mammalia; order Artiodactyla; family Bovidae; genus Bison; species Bison bison. Next base: position 1,550,331 of record NW_011494742.1, on the reverse strand, counting down.
GGACAGTGCTACCTTCGAGTCCTCCAGCTGTTCCAGCAGCTCATCCTTGCTGCGAAGGCCTCAAGCATTCTCTTGGCCACGGCTGTATAGCCTGCCTCCGCCGCCTTCTCAGAGGGAAAGCCTTCAGCGTCCCTCTTGGAAGAGGATTTCCTCTTCCAAGGGTCTCCCCCTTCTCCTCCCCTTCTCTCACCTGCAGAATAACCACAAGTCCAGAGTGTCTCTCACGGGGTCCCCTGTTGAGTTCTTCCCTGGCAACAAGCTGCCTTTTGCTTTCATTGCACCCTGATGTAAAACACTTCCCTTCACCATTTTCCAAAAGAAAGCTAATGGTGTTCAGCTCTCTGTACGCTCAGGACATGGACAGATGCTTTCGGGAGACACCTCAGGACATACAGCCTAGCTCTGGCTGCCTCACTGTACACTTCTCAGGCCCTACACCTTCCAATTCCAGCACTCTTGTCGAGTGACTGTCATTGGTTATGGTGGGCATGCCGCCCCCGAGTGTGTGGCCCAGTCCACCTCTCCAGTGGTTTCTGTGGCTGAGAGCAGAGCCAGTGGGCCTGCTGGCCTTCCGCACCACACACTTCCCCTCAACACCATCACCACGTCTCCCAGGGCAGAAATCACAGTAACTGCTGAAATCTGGTGTCCGGAGACGCTTTCCAATTTTTAGTAAGACTGTTTGATTTGGCATGTACGTGTTTCCTGTACGTCTGTTCTGTGCATTATTGGCCTGTAGTCTTTTCAGAAAGCAGACAAAGCATAAACTTTAATAAGTGAAGCTCAAGGAGGCATGACTTGATCCATTCATTCATTTATCAATTTCTTCTCAAGGAAGCCCCTGTGCTGGGTTAGGTCCTGTGGTAGGTGCCAGGGATACATACAAACAGAAGCTAGTTTCTGCCTTCCAGAGGATTACAAGTCAGGAGTTAATAACTAAGGAGTCAAATGTTGGGGAAAAAATTCAGAATTCGAGATGTGAATAATCAATACACTCTCCTTAGAGTCAAGCTAGCTATTTTCCCCATAGGTTAGGCTTTTTAAAAACAAACGCTACCCCCTCCACCACCCCCTCCCCCTCCAGCCTTCCAACTCTTGCTTTCTTGGTGGATGAAGTGAAGCTGAATAAGTTCTCCCATGTCACTCCACAGAGAAACTTTCTCTAGCTTTCATCCACCGACAGATTAGAACCCTAGTGCTAGCATGGCCAGAACTTCATGATTTGTTTTGAACCCACTTTACAGCCTGTGTCCACCAATGTAGCCTCTGGCACTGGCCACGACGCCAACTCAAACTCTTTACCTTCCTTTAAGCAGAGAGGTGTTCCCACATCATTGTTCACGTCACTTCCTCCACATGGTGGTCTCTCTAGCTTCTCCACTCAAAATTCTACTCACCAGTTCAAGATCAAGCATGATCTGATCTAAGACAGGAAGATGTTTCTGTTTCCCAGGTGGATTCATCATTCCACTCTATGGAATGAACATGGATTTGCATGTTTGCTGGATAAATTTGAGCAAGTTAGTTAATATTCCTATGCCTCAGTCTCCCCATCTGAAAAATGGGATCAATGATAAAACATATTTCAAGTATCATATGATTGATATTAAATGCTATTTAAGGGCTATCATCAAAATTGTCACCATTATCATTAATATGATAGATTTGTCTCACTCGTGAAGAATTAATCCTGGATGTCCTTAGATTGTTGTGATTTCTCCCCTTGTTCCTCCTGCGTTATTTCATGAGATCTGATTTTGTTTTTTTATTGCTGATCTAAAAGATTAACACAAATTTAATGACTTAAACAACACAAATTTATTATCTTACAGTTGTGCATGTCAGAAGTCCAACACAGACCAAAATCAAGGTGTTGGCAGAGCTGTATTTCTTTCTGTAGGCTCGAAGGGGGAGTTTGTTTTCTTGTTTTTTCCAGCTTCTGAACACAGCCATCTGTGTTCTTTGGCTTATGGATCTTTTTTCCAGCTTCAAAGCCAGTAACACTACTACCAGCCCAACCATCCTCCTGTGGTCACACCTATGACCACAGCCAGGAAAGGGGCTCCAGTTTTGAGGAGCTGTGTGATTAGATTATGCTCTCCCAAGTCAGCTAATCCAGAAAGCTTCCCATCTCAGGGCCCTTAACCTAATCACATTTGCAACACCCCTTTATCCAATGTGGCATATTCACAGGTTATGGGGATTAGGATGTGGTTGTCTTTGGGGACCATTATTTGGCTTGCCACAGGAGCCTTGAGGATAGATCTTCTCTTTTCCTCCCAGCTACTCCTTATGGAGCCTGGCATATGAAAAGCTTTTAAGAAATGTAGCTGAACTGAATCCAATCCTCACAGAGTGTCAGGGCAGGGAGACTCAAAGAGAGTTTTGAAGAGTCTGTTGTTTTCCAGAAAATATTTTCCTAATATCATTTGTACAAATTATTGGAATGAATGGTGATGTGTTAATACCTCAGGCAGGGGAAAAAAAAAAAACACCTTTTCTGAGCTCAGTTTGCAATTATGTTAAATATTTAACAACAACAACAAAGCTGAATGTATTAGCAGGAGTCCCAAAGCCCAGTGTCTCACAGTCCCTATGCAGCCTGTGGGAACACCATGGGGTAAAATGGCGTTACTATCCAAGCTTTACAGACCAATGTACAGAGAATTTCATCTTCCATGGTCACAGGATAACCAAGTAATAAAATCTTGGCATCCTGATGATCAAGTTCAGGCTTTTTCGGGTGGTGACCCTAAAATTCCTTTCTTATCTCCCAGCCAGGATACTCTCATTTTTCCTTTCTCATCACTTAAAATATGTCCAAAATATTGTCTTCATACTGTCTTTTGTGTTTTCTTTTAGAATGGCCATCAGGCAAATGGCATAAGCGAAAGGCAAGAGCAGGAACAGTGCAGGCAAGTGGGGGGTCTGTTTCGAGGGGTGTTGATACATACCTCAGTTACACAGTGTGATAGGTACACGTGAGGAATCAGGCCATTCGTTCAGTAAGTAGCTACTGAGCATCTGTGAGTACTGTGGACATCCCAGTGACTATCTAGGGCACAGCCCCTACCCTTGTGGAGTGTTTACAGTGTGGTAGTGAAAACAATCTTTCAAATAAGCAACTATATGTGTCAAGAGTATTACCAAAGAGCAAATATAAACGGCTCTGGGAAGAGACAACAGACAAAGCTGGAAGCCTTTCACATAACACCTTGAGAACTAGGCTAAAGGATTTCAACTAAGAGCCCATTGCAATAGTAAAAACACAAAATAACAAGAGCTTGAAGCAGGGTTGACTCTGGGAGCAGAAAAGCATCAACTAGGCCATGATACTAACACATCTCAACCCATTGTTCTAATTCTTTGGCATTCCAGTGACTATTTGGAAATGGGAAAGAACTAACCAAGCTTCGTTCCAGCTTTGAAGATCCATTTATCAAACCAGGGTACACCTGGCTGACATCATAGACAATCTCCTTGTGACCCAACTCAAGAAACTATAAATACATTGTGGGTTGTTACTTTAAAAAATCTGCTACATATTTGGCCTAATTGATTTAGTCACCAGGGGCTTTAAAGAGCAGCCAGCTGTCTCTAGGCTGGGTGTCACGGGAGTGCTATTAAGCAAGTGTGTGCCCCTTCAGAGACACACCCTGCAAACCATAAAGGATAATATGATTAAAATATCATCAAGCTCTATGGACCAGGCTATTGGAGATGTATCAGTTCAGAAAGAGATCTGTGAAAAGAGAGGTTATAGATTGACTTCTTACACCCCTATTTTTCTCCAACGTAAATGCTTACAAGAGATTTTTCCTATTCAAAATGTGTTCTTTTAGGGCAAATATTTTCTTCTTGCAATTGTCTTTGAAATTACAAGAAATAATGGGTTTTCTAAGATCCTGTCTACTTTCTAACAACTTTCCAGCACTAACAGTGATTTGACAATGGAACCTGCATGTTGGAATGGCAGGGAGGGTCTGTCCCTAAAGGGACTCACACAGACCCTGAATGACTATCTTTCTGCTACGTCGTAGAAGTGGTTCCTGTACTGCTTAGGAGATTCTACAACCTGACTTCTCAAGACCAGCTTTCTCCTAATCTAAACTCACTGGCTAACAGAAAGTTATTATTGAAAGACTGTCTTGTTCATAATGAAATGGGCCCCACAAACTAAGCTTGTGTTGTGCAGGTGGTGTGATTCTTTGACCCTGATGAATGACCCTTGTTCTCCTGCTGTTGACGAAGATTCAACATGGGCATCAAAGCGCCCGAGAGCATCAGAAGAACCCAGACTCAAAACTCCTGAAGTTCATGGTCTTGTTTAGGATCCCTCCTGTGTGTCGTGAAAATGTTGATGAAGAAAGAACCATCTATGCGACTCTGAAAAGAAAAAGAGCCTTAGGCCGTGATGGGGTCATATTTTTGGCATGACTCAAATTCATGATTTCCTTTGGCTTGCTGGGTTGACTTTTGTTGCCTTTCAGACTTATTTCCTCCTGAGGTTGTTTTTATATTTCTGGGTTGTCTCCCGGGTGCTTTTCACTTTCCACCCCACGCACTACCCCCACCCAAGATATTTGCCAGTAGTCATGGTGCCTTCATGTAGAAAGTGAAATTATTTATTTCCACACTGGCCTTTGCTTTTTTGGAGCAAGGGGTGATTTTAGGTGATTACCTAACAGAAAAGGGAGAAGTTAGCTCATTAGAAGAACGTAGACCTAGTATTAGACGAAGAGAAGCCACCTCAGCTACTCATTTTCTGGACTGCTTGTGGTCGTCCAGGCTTTATCAGAGGTAATGTCTTCATTGTAGACCTCCAGTCAGAGTCAGTTATTCTCCCTGTTTGAAAAATTAGGAAAAATTAAATGCCAATTACTAAATTCCTTCATCTGCCTAACATTGTCAGGTTATTCAAGAAGCTCAATGGAAATATACATGCAACTTGGGGCTGAGGGTCTGGGCCACGGTCACTAAAGATTGCTGCATCTCCAGAGGGCTCCTGTCAGACTTTTTAGGTAGGGCGGCATCCCTGCTATGTAAGATGTGAGCACGTTTTGGAAGATTACCATTTATCTATGATTGTATATAATCTTAGAGTGTTCAAACACTCTGTTTCAGTGGGTTTGCATATTGGGCATCTTTAAGTCATCTTCTGAGTCTTGCTCATACAAGACATTCTATGACTAAAAAGAAAAATTGGAAAACTACTGATTTTAGTTGAATTCTCTCATTTCACATTTAGGAAACTGAATCTCAGAGTGGTTAAGTGGCTTCTAAAATATACAGAGTTTTGGAGGAAAAGCTAAGGAAACAACAATTATTTAAGTGGGAGATGGATATTATAAATTAGAAACATTGTCCCTGTGATTATTTTTATCTGTCATTACATTCTTTTGGCTTCCCCTCTGTGTTTGCACCACAAATCAAGTATGCTCTGTCTTCCTTGGGTAACCAGTTTTTATTCTCTACTTGCCTAGAAGTCAATTCAGAGCTTCTAGAACCAAACTCTATTTTTTATAGAAAGAATCATTTATACAGCAATTCTTTTTCTTTATTGTCAGGCTTTTTTTATTTTTTGCTTTTTAAGATTCATGTTTTTATCACATACCTTATTTGATCCTCACAAATAAGTAAGATAGATGAAGCAGGTCAATTTGTAAAGCACATTGTATATATAGCAATATATCCATAAAAGTGAACTTATTTTTCAACAGGAGAATTTATCTGCTATTTCATTTTATAGGTGGCACAGAAAGTCACTTTGGAACCTATTAAATTTGCCTCTTTCCTGAATTTTCCCTCCTAATTAGGCAAATATAAGATATGCACTTTTTCCACATCCTGTTGTATGCTTAGCTGGAGAAGATCTGAGTCTGCATAGATGCCAAGACTTCCCCTGGGAGGCAAGAGAGACTAATAACTTAAATATCCCCTTTCATATCATCTGTGGAAGCTTGGAATGGGTCAGGTGATATCTGAAGGTGAGAAAGAACTTAAAACATCTGGAACTGTTAGTCTGGCCTCAACCCCAGGGCCTGGAAGTCTGGGGAAGAGTCCAGAAATAGGGCTCCTGGGCATGAGTGTGTAACCACCGATGGCTGTAACTAAGGGGGCACATATGAGGAGACCCACTGCAACCTACAACAGGGTCTGGACTACAAAAGGCATCATCTCAGCTATAAAAAGAACACAAAGGATTGTGTGATGTGGAACCGTTTTCATGGCAACACCTGTGGCAACAGTAGAAATAATGGCGATTCGACTGGGGACACATCAGGCTCCCTAGTTCTCTCCTGACATTTGGAGTGAAGACTGACCCCATTGACAGAAGTTCTTGGGTAATTCAAGAAGAAGAAGACTCAAGAGGGAACTACTAGTCTCCCTGCTAACCCACACATGCAGGATCCCCATGAAGGTGTCTTGGATTACCTGTAGATGAGGTATGGATAAGAGGAGGTATAGGTTCTAGGTAGGGAGAGTTTTAGGAATTTGCAAAGGTCACTGGCAGCCCAGGGCTCCTTTCCCAGCAGTTTCTGGCTCTTTTGACAGCATAGTGCACTCTACTCACTCCTAATGACTCTGCCTTAACCATGCTCCCCATTTCTCATGCCTTTGAGTGGAAATGTGACCTTGGAGTGGTGGCAAATCGTAAATCCTCTGAGTCTTTTTCCTGCCCATGAGTTGGCTGTTTCCCATCTAATTTTTCATACTGTTAGGAAGAGTTCTCGGAAAGCATTAGATGCATCATCTAAGGGCCCTTAAGCACAGCCCTGGAATGCTGAGAGCTCCAGTCCTGCTGGTGGGAGTCTGGAGACAGAAGATAATTCTCCATCTCTAGCCCCTTTCTGGAGAGGCTGATAGCAAGACCCAGGGCACCTTAAGGTTTCAGCAGAGTCTGAGGGGCCCCAGGGAGGGCATTGTCCTGGCTCCTGCAGACCTCTGTTGTAGTTATTAGTATGCATGATAATGACAGTTTAGTTCTTTCCCTTGAAGATAGCTTTTAAATTTGCTCTGTTGGCCTCTTGATGAAATAGCTTCATGCATATTAATGGCTTCTTTTATTTACTGAACAGCACCATTAAGCACTTTGAAATACCAGATTCCACCCAAGGTCTCCAGGGAGACAAGCCAATATCTCTAGACTTACTGGATGAATGGGAAACTGAGGAAACAAAAAACATCCTGAAAGTAACACAGGAAGCCCCTTGACCACAGATGCTGTCTGTCTAGCAGGTGGTTATGGACTGGACTGGGTAACATTATGCTGGGCTTCCTCGTCCATCCATTCTTACAGCAGGCTTTTATTGAGCACTTGCTTTGTGTACAGCACTGCATGGGGCACTGAGCAGCAAGGAAGGTGAATATAATTATAAAGCTCAGGAGACACCTGTTTTCTATTCAAGGCAACCTGAAGGAGAGGTTAGAGTGGAGAAAGCAGTGTCTGAAATTAAGCTGGCACCACTGCTGCAGAATTTAAGGGATTTCCACGCCTAACTGCACAGGCTTCTTGACCTAATAACAGCACATCCAGGAGTGTTGCCATTGATAAAAACAAGTTAGATACAGAAAACTTGGGAAGTATGTCCATGATATAGCATTAAAAGGGAAGATGGCCAGCGATTTCATGTTTATTAACTATGTGTGTATGTTTATGAGTTTATATGCATATATGATGCATGTAGACAAACAGATAGATAGATGATAAATAGAAGATCAGTAAGAGAGAGAAAGAGTGAGAGCAAGAGAGAGGAAACTAGAACTTCGGAAGAATTTATGTGCCACTAATGGCACTGTGGGGGGAGGAGTGAAAGGGCCACATTCTTGGTTTTTTTACTTCCCATAGTATTTTAAAAGTCATATGATCTTTTTTTGTGTTTCAGCATTTTAAAAATAAAATGTTCAAAAGTAAATACATAAAAGATGTAGTCCCGAACCTCAAGGACCTTACACCCCAAAAGAGCAGATAAACAAACATTAACTACACTATCAGAATAAAGACACTGCAAGTACATGAAAAGTGTTTACTTGAAAAAGTGTGTATAAGATAAAAAGGACACATGTTGAACGAAATTTTCCCACTGGGAGTATTGACCAAGAACGTGCTTCTTTCATCACTACCAGAACAGTAGGTGCTAGTGAATGGCCTCTTTGGGCTCTGGGGTGGTGAGGAAGCACAAGCCAGCCTGGATCCTCCCTAGGAAGGCAAGTGTTGAACGGACCCTCTCAAGGTCCCTGTTCCAATCTGACTACCCTGCCTATCTGTCCAGAAGGGGTTCTCTAGGTGCTGAGGGCTGACTCAAGGAAAGATATACGTAGCTTTGCTGATTTAAATTTCCCCTGGAACTTTGAGTTTTCCTGACATGAGTCATGACCCAATCACAGGTAATGTAACTGAAACCGATTTTGTATGTAAGCTCCTACGAGGGGACCCTGATGGTGGCAAACTTGTCGCTGTCACTCAGTGTGGGCTGCCCGCTCGGATCCTTCTGTGTGCTGGCTCCTACAGCTGTTGATGGAAACCATGCCCTTCTTAGTAAAGGTTCTAAGGAAGAAACACGCGTGGAGGGAAGGAGGGTACAGAGGGTGCCTCATTCTAATGAGAAAACCTAGGATGGCTTTACTGGGCAGGAAACATTGTAATTCCTGAAGGATTGGATTTTGATTAGCAGAGAAAGTAGAAAGGATTTCTACAGGAAGAAATGGAGAAGAATCCAGTATCAAATAGGAGTTAGCACTTAAATAGCGCCTATATGTATACGGAATGAATTAATCCAGTGAGATTAGTGTTCTATTATACCCATTTTGCAGATGAGGAAATTGAGGCACAGAAAAGTTACTTTCCTAGGGTCCCAGAAGGAATAAGTGGTATGGTTGAGAATCAAACCAAGGGCATTAGACCTCTTGACCTCTCAGAACCTTCTTGTAAACTGACAAATACTCTTGTTGTTCAGTCATGTCCAACTCTTTGTGACCCCGTGGACTGCAGCACACCAGGATCCCCTGTCCTGCACTATCTCTCGGAGTTTGCTCAAACTCATGTCCACTGAGTTGGTGAGGAGTGCTGGGAAACACTAGAGGTGAAAAAAAGTGCTGGTGCACACATCAGCTGCTCCCTAGCAGAGCTGGAATGGAGGCAGTAACTGTGGGAGGTGAGATGGGACTGCATCCTTGAATTCTAGGAAAAGGGCTGGGAACTTCCTCTGAGGGAGCAGGAAGCCACCAGACAGGTTTTTGGAATAAAACACCTGCTCTGAGCTATAATGTCTTAGAAAAAGATCTCTAGTGAGGATAGGAGAGGCGGGGCGGGGGGAGGGGGGGGCGGGCGGACTGGAGAGATGAAGGAGGTCATGAGGTAGGAGATTCTGGGGGCTTGAGTTGGAGTCATCACAGTTGAGAAGACAGTGGAAGAGAGACCTTGGTGGGTGAGAAACAGCCTTCCATGTGTTTCTGCTTCCTGGCCGGACCCTGGTAGGAAATGAATAGTGAAGATTGGTGTGCAGCCCAAGAACAGGTAACAATCAACCAGTAGCAGCAACGTTTTCAAGCAGTCCTTTGGCCTCCTTCAGACTTCAAATAACTTACTTAATTTTAAAAACAATCCTGCCTCAACAGCCTCCTCCTTTCCTCCAGCTTTGAAGCTAGAAGATGGTTCTCTTCTAAAAGCAATATTTCAGAGCAAAGCCAAAAGCAACCAACAGAACTCCAGCTATTCCTGGTCCAGGGTCTGAGGGAAGCAGCTTAGACAATTTCCTGAGGGGGTTTGGAAGCAGATGATGCCAAGCCCAGACCCAGTTTGCTCTGCTCCATTTGTAATGTCCTCACACTGTAAATTGCAAACATTACAGCCGGGCACTCTCTTTATGGCATACTTTCATCCTGAAATGTTCCCGTGCTACATTTTCATGTAACTTATGCACCGCGAATGTTGTAAAAACTGCCGTAAAAGTCAATATAAATGCAATAATGTCACGTCAGTCAAAGGCAGCAGAGCAGCCCTTTGAGCAAACAATTGGGAAACTAGAGGGAAAACTCAATTGCTCCATGTTGCAAATTGATTAAAGATATGAATCAGAAAATTAAAGGGCTTTTGGAGTTTAGGTTATTACTAACTGCTTTACTTTATGGAGCAATTACTTTGATTCTATCTCGAGTCCAGTAAAGCGACTGCCAACATATGGTGAGATGGGGCTCTGTGTCTTTCTTATTAATGTGAATTACTCAAGATCAGCCTAAATGAATGCACATGTGCATCTTAGACATATGAGTTCATTTCCTAAGCACTGTACTTAAAATTATAAAGAAATAATTAATAGCTAGGGTCAAACCTCTGTTTGACTAAACCTTCTCGGTGGCCAAGAAAACCAATCCTTTTTTCAAAGTGTGAGATGTTGCAGCAGTCACCTTCGTGTTTAGTTTATAATTTTTAGGCTCTTCTAGAAGGGCAGGGAAGCATAGAGTCTTGTCAACATAGTTAATTTGCACTACACCACATCCAGCCGGTTGAGTGCCGAGATGCTGTCCTCATCTAATTGTCTCAGTATCTGAAAGTCCATAATTAGACAGTCATTTCTTTAGAGCTTAAACCTTTTGGTACTAAGCTTCTTGTATAAGTATCATAAGATCAAATAAACTTAAGCTCAGGAAGAAAACATCTTAGCAATAATTAATATGGCCCTTTGGGCTCTGGCAGACAGGAAGCTAAGAGCTAAATTTAATATTCAGTTGTAGTAATTGCCCTGTGCTAGATTCCTGAGCTAGCGTGTAGCTAAGCACATTTAGCAGGTACTCAGTGAAGGATGGCTGAATGGCGGAATATGAGATAATGACTAACAGTCACTTTTATTATTACTTACTATGAGTGAGAGTTTGCAGGTATGCTAAGTGCTTCTAAACATTGCCATAAATTAATCTTAAAAATAGTCTTCTTAACTATTTTCATGACCATTTTACAGATGAGGAAGCAGACTCATAGAGGTTAAGTGACTCACCCATGTTCACCTAGCTGGAATCTGAAACCAGTACTCTGTGATTATAGAGCCAGCATTCTCAGCTACTACCTAAAGGGGACAAAAATAGGGTGGTCATAGGACTTGAAAGTTAATTTGGAAACAACAGGTATTAGCTATCTCCTTACAGAGAAGAAAATTTTCAAATGAGTAGATTTTTTTAAGTATTAATTAATTAATTAATCTGGCTGTGCTGGGTCTTCATTGCTTCATGGGCTTTCCTTCAGTTGCAGGCCATGCACTCCATTTGCAGCACACAACTTCTCTTGTTGCAGAGCATGGGCTTTAGGGTGCAGAGGCTTCAGTAGGGCTTCAGTAGTTGTGGCTCGGGGCTGTAGAACACAGGCTCAGTAGTCATGGCACCTGGGCTTAGTTTCGACATGTGGTATCTTCCCGGATCAGAGATCAAACCCATGTCTCCTGCATTCGCAGGCAGATTCTTTACCTCTGAGCCACCAGGGAAGCCCTAAAATGAGTAGACCTTGATTGTAAGCAGATTGAGAGTTTCAAGACATCTTTGGGGAAAATGGATAAGGCAGAAGGAGTGTTACTTAGCAACAGAAGCACAGACCAAACGAGAATCAAAGAGACTGGTAAAGGTAATGCCCAGTTAGCAGGGTCCAAGAGATGGGGCACCAGAGCATGGGCTTTCAGAGAAGGCACTGGCAACCCACTCCAGTACTCTTGCTTGGAAAATCCCATGGGCGGAGGAGCCTGGTAGGCTGCAGTCCATGGGGTCGCTAAGAGTTGGACACGACTAAGCGACTTCATTTTCACTTTTCACTTGCATGCATTGGAGAAGGAAATGGCAACCCACTCCAGTGTTCTTGCCTGGAGAATCCCAAGGACAGTGGAGCCTGGTGGGCTGCCATCTATGGGGTCGCACAGAGTCGGACACGACTGAAGTGACTTAGCAGCAGCAGCAGCAGAATAGGCTTTGCATATCACAGCCTTACTGACATCTGAATCTGAAGCCATTAACTCAAAATTTCCTTATTCTGGTACCATGCTGACCAGACAGTCTTCTAGTTTGCTTTTGGCAGGCCAGGTATGTGTGTCTACAGGCTGAAATGTGCTGATTGTACCCAATGTCACTGGCACAGGAGTTACAGTGTTTGGGATAAATTAATTAATAAGCAGTCTGATTTACACAATATCTCTGAGGTTAATTAAAGACTGTTCCTGAACAGGCTACTCCTCGGGTGCTGACCAAGTTAGGTTTCTGAGTCTGTGAGGCTGACCCTGGTCTGCAAAATTTCTTGTGGTTAGGAAGACAAGCCTGGGAGCCCTTCCTCAATCCCTGGTTTCAAATTTTTACTAATCATTTTCTCTGCTTTCTTTTGTAATGACCCTGCATCTTCTGGTTGCTGTTTATTTGTTTGGCATTAGATGTGCCTTAAACATGAGCTATTTCAGATGCCTTTTGATTTAAAGGCATGCAACTTTGAAATAAACATGAATACACACACACACACACACACAGAATATATATTCTGTGCTGTAGTTTTGACAGCCTGAGCAAACTAAGACAGGTGGTAAGAAGGGATAATGTAACAAGCATGCATGCTCAGGCACTTAAGTCATGTCCAACTCTTTGTGACCCTTATGGACTGTAGCCTACCAGGATCCTCTGTCCATGGGATTATCCAAGCAAGAATACTGGAGTGGGCTTCCATGCCCTCCTCCAGGGGATCTTCATAACCCAGGGATCCAATCTAGGTCTCCTGCGTCTTCTGCATCACAGGCAGATTCTATACCACTGAGCCACTGGGGAAGCCCCCTAATGTAACATAATCCTAGGTAATAAGAAACATAAATAAATATTAAATTAGTATTAGTCTCACAATAATGTACAATTTATTTCTTTTTTAGTTTAATTTTATTTTATTTTTAAACTTTACAATATTGTATTAGTTTTGCCAAACATCGAAATGAATCTGCCACAGGTATACATGTGCTCCCCATCCTGAACCCTCCTCCCTCCTCCCTCCCCATACCATCCCTCTGGGTCGTCCCAGTGCACCAGCCCCAGGCATACAGTATCGTGCATCGAAACTGGACTGGCAACTCGTTTCATATATGTACAATTTAAAATAATTTTTCATTGCTTTATCTCATTTTGAACCTCTCACTAACATCATAAAGCAGAAGTAACTATTAATATAATCCCCATTCTTCAGATAAGGTCCAAGAGAGATAAGTGACTTGTTTAAGATCATCCAGTTAGAAAGAGAAGACACTGCTTTCACAAAAGACTGCTTTACCTGCAATGACAGGAAAAAAAACAAACACACTGCAGTCCAAAACATTTTTCAGAACATCTAACAGAGCACCTAGTGAAATGTATAGGTGTTTCTCTTCCTGACCCCTCTCCCTTCCAATTTCAGTTCAGTTCAGTCACTCAGTCGTGTCCGTCTCCTTGCGACCCCATGAATTGCAGCACGCCAGGCCTCCCTGTCCATCACCAACTCCTGGAGTTCACTCAAACCCATGTCCATCGAGTCGGTGATGTCATCCAGCCATCTCATCCTCTGTCATCCCCTTCTCCTCCTGCCTCCAATCCCTCCCAGCATCAGAGTGTTTTCCAATGAGTCAACTCTTCGTCAAAGAGTTGCCAAATGTGGTGGCCAAAGTATTGGAGTTTCAACTTAAGCATCCGTCCTTCCAATGAACACCCAGGACTGATTTCCTTTAGGATGGACTGGTGGATCTCCTTGCAGTCCAAGGGATTCTCAAGGGTCTTCCAATACCACAGTTCAAGCATCAATTCTTTGGCGCTCAGCTTTCTTCACAGTCCAACTCTCACATCCATACATGACCACTGGAAAAACCATAGCCTCGACTAGATGGACCTTTGTTGACAGAGTAATGTCTCTGCTTTTGAATATGCTATCTAGGTTGGTCATAACTTTCCTTCCAAGGAGTAAGTGTCTTTTAATTTCATGGCAGCAGTCACCATCTGCAGGGATTTT
>NW_011494742.1:1535674-1535992 GCF_000754665.1 Bison bison bison | reverse complement strand
AACCAGTCTGTTGTTCCATGTCCAGTTCTAACTGTTGCTTCCTGACCTGCATATAGGTTTCTCAAGAGGCAGGTCAGGTGGGCTGGTATTCCCATCTCTTTCAGAATTTTCCACAGTTTATTGTGATCCACACAGTCAAAGGCTTTGGCATAGTCAATAAAGCAGAAATAGATGTTTTCTGGAACTCTTTTGATTTTTTGATGATCCAGAAGGTGTTGGCAATTTGGTCTCTGGTTCCTCTGCCTTTTCTAAAACCAGCTTGAACATCTGGAAGTTCATGGTTCATGTACTGCTGAAGCCTGGCTTGGAGAATTTTGA
>NW_011494742.1:1458236-1535574 GCF_000754665.1 Bison bison bison | reverse complement strand
AAGTTCATGGTTCATGTACTGCTGAAGCCTGGCTTGGAGAATTTTGAGCATTAGTTTACTAGCGTGTGAGATGAGTGCAATTGTGTGGTAGTTTAAGCATTCTTTGGCATTGCCTTTCTTTGGGATTGGAATGAAAACTGACCTTTTCCAGTCCTATGGCCACTGCTGAGTTTTACAAATTTGCTGGCATATTGAGTGCAGCACTTTCACAGCATCATCTTTCAGGATGTGAAAGAGCTCAACTGGAATTCCATCACCTCCACTATGCTTTCTAAGGCCCACTGGACTTCACATTCCAGGATGTCTGACTCTAGGTGAGTGATCACACCATGGTGATTATCTGGGTCATGAAGCTCTTTTTTGTACAGTTCTGTGTATTCTTGCCACCTCTTCTTAATATCTTCTGCTTCTGTTAGGTCCATACCATTTCTGACCTTTATCAAGCACATCTTTGCATGAAATGTTCCCTTGATGTCTCTAATTTTCTTGAAGAGATCTCTAGTCTTTCCTATTTCTCTTTCTTTGCATTGATCACCGAGGAAGGCTTTCTTATCTCTCCTTGCTATTCTTTGGAACTCTGCATTCAGATGCTTGTATCTTTCCTTTTCTCCTTTGCTTTTCGCTTCTCTTCTTTTCACAGCTATTTGTAAGGCTTCCCCAGACAGCCATCTTGCTCTTTTGCATTTCTTTTCCATTTAAGTAAGCCCTGTATAAAAATCTATATTCAAACACAAAGTAAATTCTAGGCCTATGTCAACATTTTAAGCAGAATTATCACTTTTCAAACAGATTATTTTTAAAGAAGTAAATTCCCCTTGTTCATTTAAAGTTTCACTCTTTCTTTAGAAAAAGTGATTTACACACACATTCCATAAACAAATATGGTGAAGAAAAAAATATAACTGTGCTGCTGCTGCTGCTAAGTCACTTCAGTTGTGTCCGACTCTGTGCAACCCCATAGATGGCAGCCCACCAGGCTCCCACGTCCCTGGGATTCTCCAGGCAAGAACACTGGAGTGGGTTGCCATTTCCTTCTCCAACGCATGAAAGTGAAAAGTGAAAGCGAAGTTGCTCAGTCGTGTCCGACTCTTAGCGACTCCATAGACTGCAGCCTACCAGGCTCCTCCATCCATGGGATTTTCCAGGCAAGAGTACTGGAGTGGGGTGCCATTGCCTTTTCCGATAACTGTGCTAGAATCAAGCAAACACTGCTGAAGAGATACTGATAAGGAGAGTGATTGTGTAGCCACCTTTGATGGGCCGTGGAGGCCTGGAGTCTATACCCTGAACACCTCAGATTCTGGCCTCAGCTACTCATTTATATTAAGGCCTAAATGTGAGCAAGAGATTTAGTTGACAAGTATTTGTGGATTTCTCTGATAAACATGCACAACTTCATCTGCTGCTGCTAAGTCGCTTCAGTCGTGTCCAACTCTGTGCGACCCCATAGACGGCAGCCCACCAGGCTCTGCCATTCTTGGGATTCTCCAGGCAGGAACACTGGCGTGGGTTGCCATTTCCTTCTCCAATGCGTGCAAGTGAAAAGTGAAAGTGAAATCACTCAGTCGTGTCTGACTCTTAGCAACCCCATGGACTGCAGCCTACCAGGCTCCTCCATCCATGGGATTTTCCAGGCAAGAGTACTGAGTGGGGTGCCATTGCCTTCTCGACTACTTCATCTAACCCTTCCTAACTACCTTCCTCCTTCTAGAAATACATCTCTATCCTTCTCCCTTAATGAGTTCAAATGGAAGCTGCTATTTTCTAACAGATCCACCCTCTGATTAAGTGGAACCAATTACAGACCCTCACTCTGCTGTTACCAGTTGGGTATTCTGGACAGTTGTGTCTCATTTACCAACTCAAAGCCCTTCCTCTTCATTTTTAAATTTGGCCTCTAAAAGAGGAGAAACTCCCCAGTGATATAAGACATTGAAATTGTAGGCAATCATGTTCCCCATTATAGCAGAAGCCAGTTTATGGTTAGAAAGAATGGAGCTTACTCAGAAGCACAGGCAAGAGAGGGAGAGAAAAGGGAAGGTAGTGGCATTATAAGCCCTGATTCCAAGTGTCCTTGAGGCCCAGACAGCATGCTCTTCCAGCAGCCAGGTGATTTAGCATGTTCCCTTTGTACCCAAACTAGTTCAGGTTGGGTTTGTCAATTATAAACAAAAGACATTGTGATATTGTTATTTATCACGAGAAATATAAGTTTGATTTCCATCCCCATTTCTGGTACAGAATTCCTAAAACCCTTGGAATTTCCTAAGTCATAGAGAGATAAAGGTGTTTTAATATTAATAACAAACCCCTTTCAATTATACCATACTTTATGTTAATAAGGTAAATTTTAGAAGCCCCAAAAGGTGGGACTGAATGCCAGGGGAACCAACCATGTGATTAGAGAATTGAAATTTCAGTCCCATCCCCCTGACCTTCAGGGAGGGAAGAGGGGCTGAAGGTTGAATCAGTCACCAGTTGTTCAGTCACTCAATCATGTCTGACTTTTTGCAACCCCATGAACTGTAACATGCCAGGCTTCCCTGTCCTTCACAATCTCACGGAGTTTGGTCAAACTCATGTCCATTGAATCAGTAATGCCATCGTACCTTCTCATCCTTTGTTGTCCCCTTCTCCTCCTGCCTTCTATCTTTCTCAACATCTGGGTCTTTTCCAATGAGTTGGCTCTTCACATCAGGTGGTCAAAGTATTAGAGCTTCAGCTTCAGCATCTGTCCTTTCAATGAATATTCAGGGTTGATTTCCTTTAGGATTGATTGGTTCGATCTCCTTGCAGTCCAAGGGACTCTCAAGAGTCTTCTCCAGCACCACAGTTCAAAAGCCTCAATTCTTTGGCATTCAGCTTTCTTATTGTCCAACTCTCACATCTGTTCATGACTACAGGAAAAACCATAGCTCTGACTATCCACACCTTTGTTGGCAAAGTGATGTCTCTGCATTTTAGTATGCTGTCTAGGTTGGTCATAACTTTTCTTCCAAGGAGTAAGCATCTTTTAATTTCATGGCTGCAGTCAGTGTCCACAGTGATTTTGGAAACCAAGAAAATAAAGTCTGTCACTGTTTCCATTTTTTCCCCTTCTATTTGCCATGAGATGATGGGACTTGATGCCATGACCTTTGTTTTTTGAAAGTTGAGTTTTCTGAAAGTTGAGCTCCTGTGTTTTCACTCTCTTTCACCTTCATCAAGAGGCTCTTTAGTTCCTTTTTGCTTTCTGCCATTAGGGTTGTATTATCTGCATATCTGAAGTTATTGATATTTTTCCTGGCAATCTTGATTCCAGCTGAGTTTTATCCAGTCTGGCATTTCGTCTGATGTACTCTGCATACAAGTTAAATAAGCAAGGTGACAATATACAACCTTGATGTACTCCTTTCCCAATTTTGAACCAGTCCATTGTCCCATGTCCGGTTCTAACTGGCCAATATCCAATGGCCAATGATTTAATGAATTATGCCATTGAAATGAAGTTTCCATAAAACTCAAAGGACATAGTTCAAAGAGCTTCTGTATTGGTGGACATATGGAGGTGCTGGGAAACAACATGCTCAGAGAGTGTGGAAGCTCCATGTCATCCCCACATACTTTGCTACATGTATCTCTTCCATCTGGCTGTTTCTGAGTTATATCCTTTTATAATAAACTCATAATCTAGTAATAAAACATTTCTATGAGATCTGTGAGCTACTCTAGCAAGTTAATCAAACCTGAGGAAGGATTTGGAGAACCTCCAATCTACAGCTAATCAGTTAGAAGCACGGGTGATGCCCTGGATTAGCAATTGGTGTCTTGGGTGACAGTATCGTAGGACTGAGCCCCTAACTGTGGGATCTGATGCTATCTCCAGTTAGATAGTGTCAGAATTGAGTCAGTTGTTTCGTGGTGTTCGAAAAACACACACACAAGAGACCCTCTTCTGTCAAAGAGATTGGGAGAGAGAGGAACATTCATCAAATACTATCTTGAGAAGATGTTAACAGCCTGTCTGATTTTGTGCAGTAAGTGCTTAGCTGGCAGGGGTCACTGCATAGAAATGGAAGGGGAGGTCAAGGAAAAACTGCCTTAGAGAAGAAAGCTCCTCCAATACAGAGAAAGATCTTAGCCATTGTCAATCCCATTTTGTCCTACCATAGTAAATATTGGATTTAATTTTGATTTCTCCTCTTTAACACTTTCTGAGGCCCATCAAAGTTACTAGTTCATGCAGAAAAACCCTGATTTCCAGGATCGAGGGATCTGACCTTTATTATTCTCTTCCCCGTGAAAAACGGACTTGGCCTGTTCCCTCCAGAGATCTCAGCACTCATAAGACCCCTTTTACCACAGAACGAGGGACTAAAAAAATTGGTTGAGCTTGTTCAAACAAAGTCTCAATTTCCCATCAAGCAATTGAAAGTTGGGGTTACATGTTGAGGTAGACTTCGGACTCTTCTAACAGCCTTTAGAGACATGGTTCCCCAACCAATTGGCATTCAGGAAATGTTTATCAGTTCTGACAGCCACAAGTTCCACCCTGGCCAATTTTAGCTCCTATGACTGGAAGTGACTTGAATGTTTGAAATTCTGTAAAATACAGGCTAGTTTTGAAATAGAGCCGCAGAACTACAATGGCATTCTGGCTTAGCTGTTCGGCAATTTAGGTCAAAATCCTTTCTCTTCTGAACAAGGGAAAGCTTCCTTGAAAGGACTAGTGATAAATTTTCAATAAATCTGCTAGGTTGTGCGGAATGAAAGAAGAATTTTTTTTAATGATTTATGAACCTGAGTGAAGTGATATTTTCATTGCTGTCCACTTTCCATAATTTTTCTCTTTTAAATTCCCTTTAGTGTCTTTTTAGGAAAATAGAAGAAAGGGATGAGTATCCTTTGGGGCGGGGTGGGGGGGTTGCTTTCAAAATAGTGAGCACAGGACCATAAAATACATGTATCTATATATGTATGTAAGCAGCATTCACTTGGAAACAACTGAGAACTCCATTTAGGTGTGTTCGTTTCAGTATCAACAGAGGAGAGGATTTTTACATAAGTGAACTTTGAAATAATTGCTTCCTTCTTTGAGGACTTTTATAAAACTACTTCTGCATTTCTTTTTAAACTGAGGGGTGTAACTTTCTTTAATTAATTAATTAGCTAATTATTTAATTGGCTCATTCATTCACTCTTGTTTAATTATCTTATGTTTGGACTTGGCCGCGTCCCATGATGCCGCAACAAGGAGCTTCAGGTCACAGTCAGCGCCCCAGCCTTGTTTCTCCTCTGCTCCGCGTGCACAGGCAAGGAGGGGGCGGGTCCTGTAACTGAGCCTGTGTGGCCACACGCGCTTGACACTTCCTGTGACCCACTTTGAAATTTATGCTATTTTACCTTTTAAACACTCTTAATTTTCTCAAAAAATCCTTGAAGCAAATATTTTAACACTCATTTTAGAGAAGATATAAGTGAGCTCAGAGAGGTTGAGTGACTTCTCTGAGCTCCAGCGAGAGGCAGAGCTGGCACGTGTGGCCTCCTATAAGTGACCTGGCCTCAATGGGCTTCGTCTCCTCTTGGGCCCAATGGGAGGTTTCTCTGCTTCCTTCCAGCTACAATGTCCCCCGATACCTGTTATTGGTTTAGAAAATGTCGAATTCATTCCATGAATCTGAGACATTGACTAAATATCAGACAGGCCAAGTGACCATGAGAAAATAAGGATCCTCATTAAGGCCAGATCCTGTTTTTGAAGCAGGAGGAAACGCAATGTAAATGCATGGGCAGAAATTCAGACAGCATGATTTACCAACAAGCTCTGATAACTCTGCTGAAGGTGTGGTCAATCCGAAGAAACAAATGGCTAGAATCAACTACAGGCATTTAGGCGGGTGTTAAGGAGTACTGTGTTTTTCTGTTCAGAGCATTAGCTCCAATTTGATGTCTGGGTTTTAGATGAAGGACACCAATACCAAATACCCCCACATGCATACCCACATAAGGGCACATTTTAATTAGTCCTCAGTTGATTTTTAATCTTGCTTTTATTCCATGGCCACTTTAAAATGCCCTATTATCTCATCATGTGTAGCCTGATTTTCCCTCTTTACTTTTTTCTTCCTTTCTACTCTCACTTTTCTTTTCTTCCTGTCTATTCTTTGCCCTAATTTTTCTATTATTCTTGTTCCATCACCCACTGGAAGTGAGGTTTTTTTTCCTCCAACCTTATTATTGTACCTATTTCGCCTTCTGTCTGCTTTCTAAATATCCTTCCCATTTCCCTTGTCTCCAAAGCACTAAGTGATATGGACAGGGTTTAGTCAGAACTGCCCATGGGAAAGCTGCCGCTTGGGACTCAGAAGTGGTTAGAGTTAGCAGAAGACTAGAGAGTAAGGTTTCACAGTGCTTCTCTCTCTATCTCCACATCCCTTTTGTCTGTCTGTCTCTCTTTGTCTCTCTGTATCTGTCTTGTGCACTCACACCCTCTCCATACGCATAGCTGTGAGCCATCTTCTGAGTCTTGGTGGCAAAACCACCTCTCTTCCCTAAAATGCATATAGGCTACATGACACTCAGTTTGAATTGCAGCTCTGGACTTTTTGATGTCTTCAGGTCAGGCCCATGAGTGAGGTGGGGTTAAGGAATGAGCTTTCGTGTCCTGATGTTGTCAAAGCTAATGTTCATGTAGATAGAAGTTGTGTGGTCTTCCATACAATAAAGCAGAGCAATTAAAGAAGCTGGTCATCTAGTTATCACTATAATCGGGTCATATCAAAATATTCAACAATGATCACAATAGCTACCTCATGGAGCTCACGTGCTATGTATCCAACACTTAGATGCTTTGCTTACAGTGTGGAAAATATTTTAATAATCCTGCCCAGGGATGGGGGAGCCTGGTGGGCTGCCGTCTATGGGGTTGCACAGAGTCAGACACGACTGAAGCAACTTAGCAGCAGCAGCAGCAGCAGCATGGTACAAGTGTTTATAGAGCACCAGGTATTCACAGAAGAGGGAGATCACTATAAGTAAGTAATCCTACAAACACTAGGCTTCTTTCCAAAGGGGAGTCATTGTCAATATCATAACCATCTCTTGTAATGCATTGTCAAGCTTAGTCAGTGCAGGGCACCATGAGGTCAAGTGGGATTTCAGTGGTATTAGAACACTCTTGCTTCATCTTCTCCACCCTGGCTACAAGCATCTCTGTGTCTAAGACACCTATACTCCCACTTGATGTTCAAAACACATCTGATCATCAATGGTGAGCCAGAAAGGTGGATACTCTCACAAGGTTGTATAGCTTGTGCCTGTTAGAACAAGAGATACTAAAGAAATGGAACTTTCTGGAGAACATGAAGAAAAATATGGAGAAAGACAGACAGAGAGACAAAGTAAGTTGCAAAAAAATCCTATCCTGCCCTGATAGGATATTGTCAGGTGTTGTCTTTGCTTTGCTGGTCTCTGGTTATGCAGTATTGGGTAAATTGCTTAAATATCCTAATGACCACTTCCCTTTCTCCTCCAGCCTCTCACCTTTGCTGACTTTCCTTTTTCCCTGGTCTAAACCTTGAATGTTGGTGTTTCACATTGTTCTGTCTTTTGGTATCATCTCTCCTTATCCTTCAAATTCTTAAATTATATCTAGTTGATCTTACCTACCTCCTTTTACTCCTGCTTGAATATTTCTGATAAAAAATCCATGTACTGGTGCAGATATATCTAAATGTTGGCACAGTTGCAGCATGCTCTTTTAGTAATTTTTTCCCACTTATTAAAAATTGGGCTGCTGGAATGGACCTGTAGGGTGTTACTTACATAAACCACAGTGCGCATAATGATTCCTGGAAATTTGCAATGTAGTAATTCAATATGTAAAGTGAATGTACAGGATTAGGCAACATTGTGTCATAGCAAAAGACTGAAATCACCTAAATATCCAGTGATTGTTGTTGTTCAGTCACTCAGTCATGTCCGACTCTTTGCAACCCCATGCACTGCAGCATGCCAGGATTCCCTGTCCATCACCACCTCCTAGAGCTCGGTCAAACTCATGTCCATTGAGTCCAAGATGCTTTCCAACCATCTCATCCTCTGTCATCCCCTTCTCCTCCTGCCTTCAATCTTTTGCACCATCAGGGTCTTTTACAAAGAGTCATCTCTTCGCATCAGGTGGCCAAAAGATCGAAGCTTTAGTTTCAGTATCAATCCTCCCAATGAATATTCAGGATTGATTCCCTTAAGGATTGACTGGTTTGATCTCCTTGCTGTCCAAGGGACTCTCAAGAGTGTTCTCTGATACCACAGTTCAAAAGCATCAATTCTTTGGTGCTCAGCCTTCTTTATGGTCCAACTCTCACATCCATACATGACTACTGGAAAAACCATTGCTTGGACTGTATGGACATTTTTTGGCCAAGTAATGTCTCTGCTTTTTAACACACTGTCTAGGTTTGTTATAGCTTTTCTTCCAAGGAGCAAGCTTCTTTTAATTTCATAGCTGCAGTCACCATGAAATTAAATTTGGAGGGATTTTGGAGCCCAAGAAAATAAAACTGTCACTGTTTCCATTTTTTCCCCATCTATTTGCCATGAAGTTATGGGACCAGATGCCATGATCTTAGTTTTTTGAATGTTGAATTTTAAGCCAACTTTTTCACTCTCCTCTTTCACCTTCATCAAGAGGCTCTTTAATTCCTCCTCAATTTTTGCCACAAGAGTGGTGCCATCTGCATATCTGAGGTTATTGATATTTCTCCTGGCAATCTTGATTCCAGCTTGGGCTTCATTCAGTCCAACATTTTGCATGATGTAATCTGCATATAAGTTAAATAAGCCTGGTGATAATATACAGCCTTGACGTACTCCTTTCCAAATTTGAACTAATCCATTTTCCCATGTCTGGTTCTAACTGTTGCTTCTTGACAGGTTTTGCAGGAGGCAGGTAAGGTGGTCTGGTATTCTCATCTCTTTAAGAATTTTCCACAGCTTGTTGTGATTCACATAGTCAAAGGCTTTCGTGCAGTCAATGAAGCAGACTTTATTTTTTGGGGTTCCAAAATCTCTGCAGATGGTGACTGCAGCCATGAAATTAAAACATGCTTGCTCCTTGGAAGAAAAGTTACTTCCAATCTAGACAGCATATTAAAAAGCACAGACATTACTTTGCCAACAAAGGTCCATCTAGTCAAAGCTATGGTTTTTCCAGTGGTCATGTATGGATGTGAGAGTTGGACTATAAAGAAAGCTGAGGGCCGAAGAATTGATGCTTTTGAACTGTAATGTTGGAGAAGACTCTTGGGAGTCCCTTGGACAGCAAGAAGATCCACCCAGTCCATCCTAAAGGAAATCAATCCTGAATATTCATTGGAAGGACTGATGCTGAAGCTGAAACTCCAATACTTTGGCCACCTGATGTGAAGAGCTGACTCATTTGAAAAGATCCTAATGCTGGGAAAGATTGAAGGTGGGAGGAGAAGGGGACAACAGAGGATGAGAGGGTTGGATGGCATCACCGACTCAATGGACATAAATTTGAGTAAGTTCCGGGAGTTGGTGATGGACAGGGAGGCCTGGCGTGTTGCAGTGCATGGGGTCTCAAAGAGTTGGATACAACTGAGTGACTGAACTGAACTGTATGAAGCAGAAGCAGTAGTTTTTCTGGAATTCCGTCACTTTTTCTATCATCCAACATATGTTGGCAGTTTGGTCTCTGGTTCCTCTGCCTTTTCTAAATCCAGCTTGTATATCTGGAAGTTCTCAATTCAGGTAAATTATGATACTTCATACTATGAAACAAAATAGACATTAAAACATTGTGATATTACAATATAAGTGGCTGAAATTAAGAAAATTGACCATCCCAAGTGTTGCTAGGGATGTGCAACTTCCATACACTGCTGATAGGAATGGAACATAATGCATTAATGGTTCAGCAATTACCATACATCCGCCATAGAATTTTGATACTCCACTTGTCAAATACTCTAACAGATTTGGAATCAGTAGGTCTGCGTTAAATGCCTGGTATCCACATTTTGAAAAATTTTGCCATGTCCTCTGTTGTATACTCTTGATTAACAGACATTGTACTTAACCTAAACCCTGTATCACAGCAGCTTGCATATGATAATTAAATAAACATATGCAGAGAAAGAATCAAAGGCACGTGACATGGTGAGGAAAACTAGGGTTAGAGTCAAAACTTTGGATCAAGTTTTGTCTCTGTTTGTTACTAGGTTGTTGTGGTGGTTGTGGTTTAGTTGCTAAGTTATGTCCGACTCTGGCCCCATGGACTGTAGCCCACCAGGCTCCTCTATCCATGGGATTTCCCAGGCAAGAATACTGGAGTGGGTTGCCTTTTCCTTCTCCAGGGGATCTTTCCCACCCAAGGATCACACCTGTGTCTCCTGCATGGCAGGCAAATTCTTTACCACTGAGCCACTTGGGAAGCTCATGCCTGTAACTAACCAATGACCCAAATACAATTGCTTAACCATTTAGGGCTTCAGTTTTCTTTCTGTAAACAAATGGTGGGTAAGGCAGGTAGATCAGATCTCTTAAATCTCTTCAGCTCCATCATTCTAGGGAGGAGTGTTTATGATTCAGAATATAAAAGATTACTGTGAAATTAGGTTAAAAAAGTCTCATAATTCAGGCATAGACATTAAAGAAGAATCTTGCTTAGAGATTTTCCACTGTATTCGAGGAACTCAAACCATCATCCCTCTCAGAAAAGGCTAGATGCATTCTGATGCATAGAATGCGTAGCATATTAGTTTGCTGGGGCTGCCATCACAAAGTAGAGTAGACCAGATGGTTTGAAGAAATTTCTGTTCTTTTGACTTGAAGAGCAGAAATTTATTTTCTCACGATTCTGGAAGCTGAAAGTACAGGATATCAGCTGGGTTGGTTTCTTCTGAGTTTCTCTCCTTGGCTTATAGATGACCACTTTCTCCCTATGTCTTTACATAGTCCTCTCTTTGTATGGATTTATGTCCTAATTTTCTCTTTTAAGGACACCAGTCCTATTGGATGAGGACCCACTTTAATGATCTATTTTAACCTAATTACCCCTTTAAAGATTCTGTCTACAAGCACAGTCACATTCTAATAGAGGCTTCAACATCTGAATTTGGGGAGAACACAATTTAACCTCTAATAGATAGTGAATAGAGTGTCTATGCTAATGGAAGCCTCCACCTAACAATGATGGCAGAGTCTCTCTTGGTCTGGAACTTGAAGGAACAGAAAAACATTAGCTTATAGAATGGTGATCTTAAAACATGTATCTCTTACATCCTTTGCTTTAATGCAACAAACTTCCTCTGAAGTCTCTGCTACTGATAAAAGCTGTTTCTGCACTAGAAAGCCCTTGGTCCCCGTTGCTACTAGCAATGAAAATTATACCAGCAGTGATCTGAACCATATTCCAGACTCTGGCTCAGACAGATTCTGCCCTCTGAACAGCTATATTGGAACCACAGACTTTTATTTTATTCATGGGGGGTAAAAAAGAATCAATTCTATCATAAAATAAATCTTTAGAAGATTTGAAATTCATTTTTACCCAATATTGGGGTAGCAGAGAGATGAAGATGAGACCACAGAAGTTTGAAAGCATATAGAAACTGAGAAATGATCTACAATGTGTTTCCTAGATTTTTCTCATTTTATTAATATTACCAATTTTTTTTAAACTGGGGTGTCACTTAGGGTTTCTAATTTTTGTTGTGCTAAATATAAGGATTAAAAATAATAAAGGACATACTAACAACAAAAAATTTGAAGGATGTAATCTCAGACCTAAAAGAATCATAGTCATTTAAATGGAATATCTGGGTTTATTAACAAACAAGTTAAAAAAAAACAAGCAGTACAAAAACAAAGCACCTCCTCACTTAAACATCTTGCCTCACTCTAACAGAACTTAGTCATGAATCAGCAGTCTGTAGACTAGTGCTTGAGAGCCTCAGTCTTTTAGATCAATGTTATTCAACTTGAGTATGTTCAGACTTTTCACAAACCCAATTTGAGAAACATTAAAATCACAGTTAATATTATCATTTGGGTTTTTTTCTTCATGCCAACAAACTTATAGCAATTTTGGCATGGAACTCTTTTTACAGATAAGAAAGCTCAATGGAGAGGAGTCAAAAGGAATTAGGAAATATGATTGAGTGCACGTTTCCTCCCTTGGCATATTTAAATACAAAATTTGGACATTCTAGGACTTTCCTTGTAGCTCAGTTGGTAAACTGCAATGCAGGAGAGCCAGGTTTGATCCCTGGGTCAGAAAGATCCCCTAAAGAAGGAAATGGAAACCCATTCCAGTATCCTTGCCTGGAAAATCCCATGGACAAAGAAGCCTGACGGGCTATACCTAATGGGGTTTCAAAAGAGTCAGACAGGACTGAGTGACTAAACCACCACAGAGAGATAAAATAAGGAAAGTTATTCAAGAAGGATGGGAATTGGGCTGGTCAGGAAGCAGACCAATGGTTGATGAAGTCAAAAAGCCTGAAATCTTTTCACCCTACAACCTTCTGTTTCAGTTTCTAATCCTTTCCTTTAACCTCAAATTCTCAGTCTTGAGCAAGAGTCTCCTGGAAGGCTTGCTAAAAGGGGTTGCTGGGCCACATATGCAGAGTTCCTGATTTCACTGGTCGGAAGGGGGCCTAATAATTAGCATTTCTGACGAGTTCCCAGAGGATGCTGATGTTGCTGGCTGGAAGGCCACACTTGGAGAACCTTTGCTCCTACACCTCCAGTAAGGAGGGTATCCCCTGTGGCCCAGTATTGAAAGCCAGAAGAGTGCAAATGTGATGATGGAGCACAATGGAGAGAAGACAGAATGCAGACCAAGAAATAGCTCAAGGCGAGTTCAGACAGATCCTTGGATTTGGAAAAATGAGCAGATTACTTTTACACAATACTTCTTAAAGTATTTGCTGTCTGCATTATGCTGGATGCTTTGAAAACAGACATTCATTATAACTTTAAAAATCAAATGACTGCATAAAAAAATCTTAATTTGAAGGCACAGAACCCAGGCACTTTAAAATTTTGTGCACACACATGATTTTCCATCAGCAGCTGTTAGGAGGATAATTAAGGATTAAGTCTTCATTTAATCATTTTCAGATATGAATATAGTACTTTCCCTCTCCCTCACCCACACCCCAAGCCATTTGAAAGATGAAAATGAACCTCTAGCTCCAGGTCTTATCTTTAGAGAACAAATAGATTTGCTTCAATTTTGTAAACTTGTTAAAGTGACTTTAGAAATATTTGATTTAGTCCATATTTCCTGAATTGTATTTTCATAGTGAATAGTTGTGTTTTTTTCCCCCTAAATTTTTATCAGACTTCTCATGTCCCTGAATGGGTGAAGAAATTTTATTCCATGCCTAAAAAGAGATCTTGGGAAATGGTATCTTATTTGATTCTAAGGCTCTTTGGATATTGGTGGAAGTGGGCACTAGGGGAAAATGAGGAAGTTTTATAGGAGAATCACAAAACTGGGACACTAGAAGGGCACCCTGCAGTCCAGCTTGTCCCACAGTCTCATTTTACAGGTGGGAATCCTTGTGGTCAAGGTCCCAGCCAGGCAGTGTATTTCCTGAGACTGTAAAGCAGGTTGTTTCCTCAGAATCCTAGTGTTGTTAGCTGGGCAAACTGTCCTGTCATGCTCTTCAGGATGTTTTGACTCCACTCCTGGGACTCTGGGAGAGACACAGGAATGTGGAAAAGCTTATAAGCAACCTGAAGGCAGGCTCCGGCACGTGTTAGTCACTCATTTTTCCCCTAAATGGAGCCAGGGACCAAGCACGTTGTAGGCCTCACACATATTTTAATCAAATGAGCTAAGATGCTTAAAATTTGGAGAAAAACCCTGAGGCGAGGAGGAGAGCGGTGCAAATAAAAACCATTCAACTGTGCGATTTGGCCAGGATTTTGTTCCCATATTCTGTGAAACACTGAACTTCAATTTTAAGGCTTTGAAAGCTTGAAGGCAGCTGACTGGACTTTGATTTTTCTCTGAGAAGGACTCATACCACTATATCTCTCCCTTTGAGGAGAGAAATACCCTATAGGATCTATCCCAGCAATCCAAGTGCGAATGCAGTCGGGGCCTGAGCTCTTTGCTGGGGCCTGGGTTTCTGTTCTCCTGAAGGCTGGAGTGGGCCAAGTCTTCTGCCCCAAAGAAGCAGAGGATTCTGGCAGGCTTGAGCCAGACTCCGCCAAACCAGAGGGAGGGGCTTCCTGCTGCTTCCTGGGGCAGGCCTGGAGCCGCTCACAGTTCACTTCGATTGATTCCAGCTGTGCCATGCCAGGCGGGCCAAGACTCCAGCCTTTGTAATGCTATCTGAAGGGAAAGGAGGAATCCAGAAAAGAGGCACCCTCACCTCTGTGTGTTCCCCTTGCCTCCATCTTAGCCGTTTTCCTGATTCTCATTCATCACTTCCTTCCTTCTCTCTCTTTTCCCTGTTTTGCTCTCTCCTCTTTTCATTTTTGCCACACCCCTTTCTCCTTTCTGTTTTACCTAAATGCTGCGCCAGCCTCTCCCTTTTTCTCTGCATCTTCTTGCCTCTTCCTTTCTATCCCCCATCCTTCCTCCTCTTTCCCTTGGCGCCTCTCTCTCATGTTTTCTCATCCATCCCTGGCTCACGTTCCCTATAGCATCACATCACAGTTAAAGCTACAGTCTTTGCTCCTTTAAAGTAAAGAGATCTTGGTTTTGCACAGCTTCAGGCAGGATTGAGCAACACAGTACTTCATGTGGTCTTTTGTGGCCAGAAAGGAAGAGTGTGCTTGTGTGTGTTTAGCAGCTTTGTCTGGGCTTTCATTGTCCAGCATTCAAGAGCAGATCTTAATTTGCTTGAGAATCACAGCCGAATAGTCAATTTGCTTTAAAAGACTCTTGATTTAAGCTTTCTGAGAGCTCTACCTCTGGCCGTGGTTTTGGAAAGTGATTGCCTGTCATCTCAAAATGTTAGCGTAAACAGAAGGTCTGCACAGCATCATATGTTTATTTTCCACAGTGGCGTTTGCTAGGTCACGTGGTGGCCATTTAATTTCCACGACTGACATTCCACAGGTCTGAGATTTCGTTCCTTTGGGAGTATTTCAAATACTTGTGGTTTTAACCAAGATGAAAAAATATATATATTTAAAAGAAAAACACATATGCCACCAGCCCCCAAACTTCACTCAGCGGTGTCCCTGACAGAGTCTCACGGGCAGCTCCTCTGCCCCTCAGCTCTCAGATGCCTGCAGACACAGAGAGGGTAGGAAGGCCCAGATGTCTGCTTTTCAGAGATCTTCCAAGCCTAAGCCCTTCGAATTGATTCTAGCCTTTCACACTTGACGTTTATTTCACTACCTGGTTTGGTCTCACCCATTGAAGAGCTGGGAAACAGTTCTATCCAGGGTTGCCTGAACAGATGCCTATGCCTACCCATCAAGGTCCTTCCTTGATTTTCCTGATGAAGAGGCTGATGGTAACTTCTATCTAAAATACTGATGTTAGATTTTTGACAGAGGAGAGTGGAACAAATTCTTATTGAAGGATTTGGACTGTTGGTCTCTCACTGGGTAAATAAAGGAACAGAAACAATTAAACATGGCTGCTAATTAGGAATGAAGTGCCAAAGATGAGGCAAGCCCAAAGGCATATGTGGGCAAAAGGTAAGTGCTTTATACCACCTCCAATTCAGCCATCCTTTTGAGCTATTTGAATTCCAGTGGAACCTGTCATCTTTCTGTGCTCTTTCAACTGCCTAGAGAGCTCCCTATAGGTACGTTTTGATGGGGTCAAGAATAGCTTTCTACACCCTGCCCCTCCTTCTCTGTGATTCCCATAAGTCCACAGTCTCATTCCCTCTTAGCTTGTCTCTGCTAAGGAACTGATAATCTCTATTGAGTGAAGGTATCCTAATCATTGTAACAAAGGCTGAGTTACCAATTGTGGAACTATTATTGACAAAGATTGGGAAGTTCAAGTCCAAGAGGAAACTTTCTACCAGTTGATGACTGAAATAAGAACCTAATGATTAGCAGCTTTGACTTATCAAAACTGCTTTTCTTGACTAAGGAAAGAAAGGGGAAAAGGTTAAATCAGAGATACAACATGAATTAGGGCCTTGGAATGTCACCACCAGAAGAGTCTTGAATGAAAGGTGATCAAACCTCATATATACACTATGGGGTCCCTCAAAGCCTGGGGCTGTCAATTTGTCAAACCCTTGTGAAGGCTGTATATCCTTCACATGAGCCAGTGTTGCTGTTGTCTTTTGATTACATGCTCAAATATGGAAAAATATAATTGCTTACACACTAGAGACAATAACAGAAATTAAATTTTGTTAGATCCTTACTCTCATACCTTATACACACACACTCCACCAATATTTTGATGAAGGTCACATCTTCTGAAAAGGTGACATGTAGTCAAGGTGGATCTGTGTAGAGACTGCAATGCTGACATTTTTTTTTTCAAAGAAATGAAAGGTGAACATTAAGATGATCACAGTATCCAGACACATTGACCCTAAAATTATTCTATAAAGTGGCAGCTTGATTTATGAAATTAATTGTTCCAGGGATGATAGAAGAAGAAGTTTTAGATAAATTCATACATAGTAGGTTGATTTAAGTTACCTAGGGAGTTATTTCTCAGAGAAGGCAATGGCACCCCACTCTAGTACTCTTGCCTGGAAAATCCCATGAACGGAGGATCCTGGTGGGCTGCAGTCCATGGGGTCGCAAGAGTCGGACACGACTGAGCAACTTTGCTTTCACTTTTCACTTTGATGCATTGGAGAAGGAAATGGCAACCCACTCCAGTGTTCTTGCCTGGAGAATCCCAGGGACGGCAGAGCCTGGTGGCTGCCATCTGTGGGGCTGCACAGAGTCGGACATGACTGAACTGACTTAGCAGCAGCAGCAGCAGCAGCAGCAGCAGCAGCAGCAGCCGGGAGTTATTTCTCACTTCTGTGTTTGCCTGTGGGTGAGGCAAGTATTTCTTCAACATATTTCTTGTGTCCTTTGTGTCATTAGTGAGACTGAGACTGACACAAGGTTCAGTTCAGTTCAGTAGCTCAGTCATTCCGACTCTTTGCCACCCCATGGACTGCAGCACATCAGGCTTCCCTGTCCATCACCAACTCCCAGAGCCTACTCAAACTCATGTCCATTGAGTTGGTGATGCCATCCAACCATCTCGTCCTCTGTTGTCCCCTTATCCTTCTGCCTTCAATCTTTCCCAGCATCAGTTCAGTTCAGTCGCTCAGTTGCTCTTTGTGACCCCATGGACTGCAGCACATCAGGCTTCCCTGTCCATCACCAACTCCTGGAGTTTATTCAAACTCATATCCATTGAGTTGGTGATGACATCCAACCATCTCATCCTCTGTTGTCCCCTTCTCCTCCAGCCCTCTTTTCCAGCATCAGGATCTTTTCAAATGAGTCAGTCCTTTGCATCAGGTGGCCAAAATATTGGAGTTTCAGCTTCAGCATCAGTCCTTCCAATGAATATTCAGGATTGAGTTCCTTTAGGATGGACTGGTTGGATCTCCTTGCAGTCCAAGGGACTCTCAAGAGTCTTCTCCAACACCACAGTTCAAAAGCATCAATTCTTCGGCCCTCAGCTTTCTTCATAGTTCAACTCTCACATCCATACATGACTCCTGGAAAACCATAGCTTTGACTAGATGGACATTTGTTGGCAAAGTAATGTCTCTGCTTTTTAATATGCTGTCTAGGTTGATCATAACTTTTCTTCCAAGGAGCAAGCGTCTTTTAATTTAAAGCGACACAAGGTTAAAGTCCTTTTTTAAATAAAATTGCAGATCAGTTGTTGGCTAGAGAGAAAAGTCAATATTTAATTCAATTTTAATGTGTCAGATAAAGAGCTAATGATTACATAAAGATATGCAAACTATGTATTTGACAACTTAAAAAATCACTCATAATGCAGTTAGTATTTTCAATTGATTTCCTTAGGAAACTGATTTCCAAGGTCTGTGTAGCCCTTTATTGAGATTAAAATATTTATAATTTGGAGATTTCCCCCATTTTTTCACCCCCTGGAGTAAGTTCCGTGAAGTGCACTCTCAGAGGAAGTCTAAGATCATTGACATTATGATTAAACCAAATGTGTTTTGATAACCTGGGTTGATTCAAGTTACAGGTCTTTAAGGAATTCTGTGCTTCAGTACTTTGCATATTTTTATGTAAAATGCAACAATCACCACATACATGAACCACAGAACCCTTCTGTGAGGAATATCTTATAGGATAACTGTCCTCTAAACACACATTTTGGACTCCCCTGGTGGCTCAGACGGTAAAGCGTCTGCTTACAATGCGGGAGACCAGGGTTCCATCCCTGGGTTGGGAAGATCCGCTGGAGAAGGAAATGGCAATCCACTCCAGTACTATTGCCTGGAAAATCCCATGGACAGAGGAGCCTGGTAGGCTACAGTCCATGGGGTTGCAAAGAGTCGGACACGACTGAGCGACTTCACTTACTTACTTAAACACACTTTGGGAAATGCTACTTAATAATAACAGTAATAATAATAACAGTGACAAGAGCTGCAAATATAACCAGCATTTACTAAGCTATAAAGTGCCAGTTTTCATTCCAATCCCAAAGAAGGACAATGTCAAAGAATGTTCAAACTAATGTACACTTGCACTCCTTTCATGCTAGCAAGGTAGTGTTTAAAATCCTTCAAGCTAGGCTTCAGAAGTACATGAACCAAGAACTTCCAGATGTACAAGCTGGATTTAGAGAAGGCAGAGGAACCAGAGACCAGATTGGCAACATTTGTCGGATCATAGAGAAAATTCCAGGAAAACACCCACTTCAGCTTCATTGACTATACTAAAGCTTTGACTGTGTGGATCACAACTTGTGGAAAGTTCTTAAAGAAACAGAAATACGAGACCATCTTACCTGTCTTCTGAGAAACCTGTATGCAGATTAAAAAACATCAGTTAGAATCAGATATGGAACAATGGACTGGTTCAAACTTAGGAAAGGAGTACGTCAAAGCTGTATATCATCACCCTGCTTATTTAACTTTTATGCAGAGTACATCATGCAAAATACCAAGTTGGATGCATCACAAGCTGGAATCAAGATTGCTGGGAGAAATACCAACAACCTCAGATATTCAGATGATACCACTTTACTTTCTAGTGAAGTGGAACTAAAGTGAAGTGGAACTAAAGGGGCTCTTGATAAAAATGAAAGAGGAGAGTGAAAAAGCTGGCTTAAAACTCAACATTCAAAAACTAAGATCATGGCATTCAGTTCCATCACTTCATAGCAAATAGAAGAGGAAAAAGTGGAAGCACTGATATATTTTATTTTCTCGGGCTCCAAAATTACTGCAAACTGTGACTGCAGCTATGAAATTAAAAGATGCTTGCTCCTTGGAAGAAAAGCTATGGCCAATATAGAAAGCATATTAAAAAGCAGAGACATTACTTTGCCAACAAAGATCTGTATGGTCAAAGCTATGGTTTTTCCAGTAGTTATGTATGGATGTGAGAGTTGGACCACAAAGAAGGCTGAACACAAAAGAACTGATGCTCTTGAACTGTGGTGCTGGAGAAGACTCTTGAGAGTCCCTTGAACTGCAAGGAGATCCAACCAGCCAATCCTAAAGGGAAGCAACCCTGAACATTCATTGCAAGGACTGATGCTTAAGCTGAAATTTCAATACTTTGGCCACCTGATGCAAAGAGCCGACTCATTTGAAAAGACCCTGATGCTGGGAAAGGTTGAGGACAGGAGGAGAAGTGGACATCAGAGGATGTGATGGTTGCATGGCTTCACCAACTCAGTGGACATGAGTTTGAGCACACCCCAGGAGACAGTGAAGGACAGGAAGCCTGGCATGCTACTTGGGATCTCAAAGAGACAGAAATGACTTAGCAACTGAACAACAATGGCAATAAGCCAAACGCTGTTCTTTGTCCTTGACATGTATCACCCTATCATCTTCACACCATCCTATGATAAGTACAGTTATAGCACCCAAGTCTGGAAGAGCATGAATAACTTATCCAGGGTCAGCAAATGTTACATTTGGGAGGTATGATTTGAGCAAGGCTGATATGCCCTTTAGCTTATACTCTCCACCCTTATGTTGTGTTGTTTCTACCTCTTTTTTCTATGATGGGAGGTTGACAATATTAGAAGAATTCCCTGTCCAAGAGCCTGAGTCCCACTGAGTTAGGAGTTTGGATGCCTGGATGGAGCCTGTATCTCACATATCACCCCCTGCTGCAGTCTAATTGAAGAACTACCAGGACTTCAACATCAGTCCTTCCAATGAACACCCAGGGCTGACCTCCTTTAGAATGGACTGGTTGGATCTCCTTGCAGTTCAAGGGACCCTCAAGAGTCTTCTCCAACACCACAGTTCAAAAGCATCAATTCTTCGGTGCTCAGCTTTCTTCACAGTCCAACTCTCACATCCATACATGACCACTGGAAAAACCGTAGCCTTGACTAGATGGACCTTTGTTGGCAAAGTAATGTCTCTGCTTTTTAATATGCTGTCTAGATTGGTCATAGCTTTCCTTCCAAGGAGCAAGCATCTTTTAATTTCATAGCCGCAGTCACAGTTTGCAGTAATTTTGGAGTCCAAGAAAATAAAATATATCAGTGCTTCCACTTTTTCCTCTTCTATTTGCTATGAAGTGATGGAACTGAATGCCATGATCTTAGTTTTTTGAATGTTGAGTTTCAAGACAGTTTTTTCACTCTCCTCTTTCATCCTTATCAAGAGCCCCTTTAGTTCCTCTTCACTTTAGTTCCACTTCACTAGAGAGTATTCTGCAAAGATGCTAAAATTTCAGAGGTTTAAATGCTTCAGTTAGGAAATAATATTGACCATATTCTCATCTTTGCAGAATACCCTACAACACACAATTTAGAACCAGATTTTGTCTGCTTTCTCATGGATTCAGCTGTGTAAGCCTGGACGAGCTGTGCAAGTTTAGTCTTCTCAACTGAACTTTAAGTTTCTGTGGGCAAAGACCTTATTTAATACTTCTTGCTTATGTAATAGGACAAGTCATTGATCAACTGATTTGAATGACCATGCTAATAACTACCCTTTCATTCATTGCTATAAAAAATTTTTTTGAATAATGACACCCATATGGCATTTTTCACTTTGTATACACTTTGACCAGGGCCGTTGAGAAAGCTGTGAGTTTCTTCTCCTCTTTCCAAAGGTGATCAGGTGTGTAATTTGATCAAGGTCATAGCATACAGTTTGAAGGTAATAAAATGAGACTCAGTGTAGGGTCTTCTTGGGCTTCCCTTGGCTGCCTGGTCTCCATATATCACTGCAGAGACTGGAGGATGTCCCTCAGGCACTGCCATTTAATTCTGAGTGTGCCTTCACAAGTGCTATTCGCATACTCATGGGCATATCTCACACTGTGTTGCCTTCTAAGCTCCCACACTTTCTCTTCTCAAGAAAAAAGCCAATGGCTTTGGCCTGACAGAAGTCAGCAAATAAAGAAAGGAAGGGAGGTTTGACTGACATTAGTGCTAATGTTTTAGTCTTCTCCTCCCCTCCTAGAGGATGAGAAAGGACTCCTACCATTCTGGAACACTTTTTAGGATCAGAATAGCAAAGCTTCTTGGAATCATGAAATATTTCCACTATTGAATCATAGAGGCAAAACAGGAGAAAACATGTTGGAGAGAAATGAAAAATAGGGTCAGGAGAGAAGGGCAGCCTTTGGATAATTCTCGAGTACAATCACTGCTGTCTGCAGAAATGAAAAGAGTTTCAGTACGCCCTGAAACTGAGGGACTTCATTTCATCCAAATGGCACCAAAGGAATGATGATAACGATAGCGACAGACCCAGAATTCCAACTTGGCTGCCTCGTGTTAGGCCAGGAATAATTTAGAAGTATGTAAGTGGAAGAAACATAAAGCGCAGGAAAGGTGAAGAGTAAAGATAAGAGTGATTCATAAATTGAAAGATGATATTTTTTTCTTTTCTGAAATAACGCATTCAGTAAGGAAACAAGTACCTCTCGAAGGGCACCGAAGGAGGGCTGCACTTGAGATACCAAAAATGGAAGCGCCAAGAAGAACACGGCCAAATGCTTAACAAGGAGGGTGATATTTTATTTCTTTAGTAATTGCCCAGCTTTGATGCTCAGGTTGACTCTGAAGATGTATTCTTAGAAAAGGAACAAAAGAAACATAAAGAGAAAATCTGGGGAAATGGATGGTAGGATTTTTTTATTTTTTAACTTCCAGACAAGAGGAAAGAGAAGGGCAGAGTACAGTCAAATATTGAGTGGCAGGTGTGCTATTTCTGAGTTCGTCTCCTCAAATATGGTGCTGACAGAATGATTTTTGGTGGGGGGATGGGAGGAAGAGATGTCAAAAAGCTCACAATTTCCATAGCAAACTCTGACAGAGTTCAGGAAAGCCCATTTCTACCACAGGAGAATTTTTTTATTTTCCAAGTTTGTTTAAATATACACAGTTGACAAGTTGGCCTGAAGCAAAATTGTGAAGCAGAGAACATTGGCTTTAGGGCCTTATGAATCAATCAATCACCAGCTATTTACCGAGGACCTCCTCTGCACATGGCAGTTGCTGGGGAAGGCTGAGGCTCCAGCTTCACAATCATCTCCACCCCTGCCCTCAAACAACCTACTGTTGGCAAGGCACCAGCTGCTATACCCAGAGGAGTAAAATAGTTCCCTGAATAATGCTCAAAGCAGCAGAAAAACAGTAATATTATGATCTAGTACTATATAGCAGTTAACTATGTTGCAAGACATTTTTCAAAGCTTTCCAAATATCACTTCCTTTAATCCTTGCAACAACTGTATGGAGTAGGTTCTGTCACTACTCTTATGTTATAGCTGAGGAAACCGTGACATGTGGCAGTAGAATAAGAACCAGGCAGTATAAACCCAGAGCCTGTGGTCTTAACCACTGCACAGGCTACCCTGTATAAAACAGCACTGCACACAGTGAAAGGTAATGAATGAGACAGGCAGTAAATGCAGTGGGAATTCTTGAGTAAGCTGATGCTTTGTCATTGCTTTGGTCCAGCCTCTTACTGTGGTCTTTGAGTCTATCAATAGCTCTATGAGGAAGGGAAGGCAGGTCACTATGTTCATTTTTATGGCAGAAATGATTGAACAACTTTCTCAAGGTCATACGACCACGAACATCAATTAGGTGAAGCCAGAACTAGAATTAAGGTCTCCTTACTGCTAGTCAGAGATTCCAACTCGGGGAAACTGCACCACTTTGTAGTATGGGCACATGGTCCACTCCTGACTGCTTCCTACTTGACCGCTGTTCTTTCCTTCCATGGCAGTGAACGAGCACACTGCTGTAGGCTGAACATCAAGAAGACGGAGCAAAGGCAATACCAGTGTGAGCAAAAAAAAAAAAAGAGTGGTCAACTTTTGAAACATCTGTGTTTGTTTTAAACTTTATATTTTGAAATAATTTTAGATTTACAGAAAAGTTACAAAACTAGTATAGAGGATCCCATACATCCTTCGTCCAGCTTCCCCAAACATTAACATCATCCATAACCACAGCACAAATACAAAACTAAGTGATTAATATTGGTGCAATACCATTAACTATTGATTTTCTTTAGATGGCATCCTCTTTTCTACTAGTGTCCTTTTTCTGTTCCAAGATCGGATCCAGCAACCTGCATCACGTTTAGTACCCATCACTCCTGAATCAGACTTCCTAGGTGGCGCTAGTGGTAAAAAACCTGCCTGCTAATGCGGGAGACGAGGATTCGATCCCTGAGTGCAGAAGTATCCTCTGGAGTAGGAAATGGCAACCCACTCCGATATTGTTGCCTGGAAAATTCCATGGACAGACATGGTCTACAGTCCATGGGATCACAAAGAATCAGACAACTGATTACACACACACGCTTCTGAATTTCCTCCAGTCAGTGACAATTCCTCATCTTCATCTTTCCTGGCCATGAAACTCTTGAAGAGTACTGGTCATTGATTTTGCAGACTATCCCTCAGTCTGGAGTTGTCTTAGGTTTTTTCACAATTAGATTGTGATTATGCATTTTTAGTAAGATATTTACCAAGGAAGTGATGTGTTCTTTTCAGTACATCAGTCAGGTGTTACATGATATTGATATATCTATTTACTGGTGATAATAACTTTGATCATTGAATAAGTTGTTTGAATTTCTATTTTTCCCTTTTAAATTTATAAATATTTTATTGAAGCATATTGAGGTTATAAAATATACTGTTTCTCCCCAAACTTTCCCCCACTATTTTTAGCATGCTTGGGGAATCTTGCTGGTAACAATTCTAATGTAGTATTTTAATGATGATTTTCCATTTCCCTAATTTTTTATTTTTAAGTAAAATTATACCAGAATGAAAAGTTTTCACCCTCCCACATTTATTAAATATCAACTCATATTAAATATTAAATACTCATAGGATATTAATTTTATCCTATGGTTCCAGATTTTGTTATTGGGAGTTCCTTCAGTCTGGTTCCTGCACCATTCTGACATATCCACATTCTTTTTAAAGCATTCCTTTCTTTTTGGCACCACAATATTTAACAGTCTCATTTCATATTTTCTCTTCTAGCTTGAAAATCAAAAAGTCTTCTCCAAGAAGTCCTGACTCTTTATTAGAGACTGGCATTTATAAGCCAAGATCTGGGCACCAGCAGTGACCACTGCTACTGCAATGTCATTGCTCCTAACTCCTCTCAGCAGAACTTACAAATATGTGAATAGACATTAATCCATGCATATAGCCACATCTATACCTATTTCCGTATCTTTCCATTTGAATCTATATTAAAAAGCCATTAGTTCATATTCAATACCTCTGATTCTAATCCTAACCCACAGGGTTCATTCTACTCTTTTCTCTTTCCTTATTCATGATTTCATTTTCCAACAGTGAAAAAGGGCAGACTTTTTAAAAAAACAAGTTGTTTAGGTTTCTCCAACTTGGCTCCTGTTACTCTTTGCTATCCACGATACATTCAATTATTTGTTCTAAACACATAAAATAGTTTCAGAATTCCTAACCCATATTTTTTGATAAATAAAGTTACTAACTATATTTATCTACCTATATCTATCTATCTATATCTATCTATCTATATATATCTTTTGCCTTACAAGATGGCTTTGGAGTTTTAAAGAACAGATATTCACATTTCAGCTCTCAGTTGTGCTGTTCTCTGTATGGGCCACATTTCTCCCGAAGAGTTATGCTTTAGAAACTTCACTTTAACAGTGACATCAGCAAAGTAGACAGTATCCAGAAGAGGACAGCCAAGGTGGCGAAGAATCTAAAATTAACGTGTCCGTGAACCAATGAGAGAGCCATCTCCTTGCATTCATTCATATATTCGTTCAACCATCACTGGCCCATCTTTCCATTGAAAACAATTATTTGGGGGTCATAACAAATGACCTGTGTGCAACAAATACCTGGAATTATTGAGGCTAGATTAGAAATTGGAGTGAGGCCATAATAATGTTCTTCAAGCTTGTGAAGGTCTTTCATGTGAAATAAGAATCATACTTTTTCTAACTAGCTCCACATAGCAAGTCAAGAACAATGAGTAGAATTTAAGAAGAAGGAAATTTTCATTAAATGCAAGGAGGAATTTAAGTTCTAATAGAATGGCCCAACAAATGAATGGAACAACATACAGAATTATGAATCCTCATTGCTGGAAACTTTTGTTAGAGGGTCGGGAAGTTTCCCCTGGAGGAAGGCATGGGTGCCCACTCCAGTACTCTTTACTGGAGAATCCCACGGACAGAGGAGCCTGGTGAACTACAGTCCTTAGGGCCACACAGAGTCAGACATGACTGAAGCAACTTAGCACAGAAAGTTGGACAGCAGGTCCCCTAAGGTCCATTTTTGGGAGAACAAAGTACTTTCAGGAGGGTGAGCTAATCTGCACCCAGCAATCATCATTGAAGACCTACTATGTTCCAGGGCTAGGCACTGAGATACAATCATGGATTGGAAATGTTTTGATATCAAACAATGTTATAGTTGTTGTTTCTAAAGTACTCTGCATCTTGTGAGTCACGCTATAACCATTTATTTAATATAGAGAACATTCCAGGGCAGGAATATGACTGTCATTGTTATAGGAAATATAAAGGAAAGAAACCAGAGGATGAAAGACAGGGGAGATGAGATATGTGAAACACTCGGCCAACCAACACAAAGGAGATGGAGAACAAAGGTACCAGGACATGCCATGGCTGGAGAAAGGAGTGGAAAACAAAGGTACCAGGACATGCCACAGCTGGAGAAAGGAGATGGGAAACAGAGGTACCAGGAGGCACGCCACGGCTGGAGAAAGGAGATGGGAAACAAAGGTACCAGGAC
Source organism: Bison bison bison (assembly GCF_000754665.1). Classification (NCBI taxonomy): domain Eukaryota; kingdom Metazoa; phylum Chordata; class Mammalia; order Artiodactyla; family Bovidae; genus Bison; species Bison bison. Next base: position 1,509,144 of record NW_011494742.1, on the reverse strand, counting down.
ATGCCACGGCTGGAGAAATGATGAAATGAAACTGAAAGGCAGTAAGAGGTAGAGAAATAAAACTTGAGTGCTGGAAAAAAACTTTCCCAGACAAAGAACACTTGGATTGCAAAGGTGTTTCCCAGTGACTGTGATAGAAACTGGATCACTAGTGGCATTCAAGACTAGACTAAACAGAACTCTGAAGAGAGAAATTGTAGGGAGCAGCTTGGCATGGACTGAGGGTAGGCCTGTTTTGTATTCTTCCACCTCAAATCTATGACTGGAAAATTTTTCTTTCTCAGAAATATTTGTTTGTTTTTAAAAATCTTATAGCAAACATAGCCCAGTTCTCAAAATGCACCATTTTGCCATAAAATATCTTGCATTTGTCTCTATTTGTTTCATACTCATTCATCTTACGCCCCTCCCAAACTGCATAATCTTCAGGGTAGGGTGAGTATTACAAAGTTTTCTTCTGCAAATCCCACAGTAACTGGAACAAAGTTGAAGCAAATACCAAATGTTCAATAAATATGTATCGATAAACTATGGGTTTATTTAATGCAAATATATGTTTAAGCCCCATGCCAGGAGCTAGGGGATATAAATACATCTTTTCCTCAAAGTATGAGAAAACTGGGGGAAAAAAATCACAAGTAGTCAAATGTCCATATAAATGTTAAATAGAAATGATGAGTACTAACATATAATAATAGCACATAATATAAAAGATATCAAAGGCAATCTCTGATATACACTAAGTGAAATGCACAGTAGGATAGGTACAACTGCTGTGAGCTTGTTGTTTCATAAAGGGTTGGGTTCGAAGTGACAGATTTTGTCTTATCCACAATGAACAGCAATGCTCCCATTTATTTTCCCCTCTTTTGTTCTGTGGTCTCTGTGGGGTAGCAACATAATTGTGTGAAGTCTAAGCACCTGACATGTGACAGATCTGGCAGCATGTATATACAGTTGTGAGCAGCATATACCAGTTTCAGAGCAGCAAGCGGGTGGTTACGAGTCCAGACTTCAGGCGCCCAATTTATCTGATTGGATGACCATGCATCGGGAGCTGGTAACCACCATGGATCAGGTTGGCTAGAGGTTGAGATCCCTTGACAGGTGACACTGGACAGTCCATCACAGCCCATGAGAGTAATTGGAAAGGCCCAGAGTTAAGCACATTAGAGCAATAGCAGTGACAGGGCAAAAGTGGAGGCGCCCGTGGGTGTTTTGGGAGAAGAAGCTCTTCATTACCAGTTTGCTTCACTTAATACTCGTGTGTGTGTGAACGAAATGGAATAGGAGGAGGCTGAGATCACTGGTGGTTTTGTCACTCTCTTGTCCAACTCTTGCAACCCCATGGTCTGTAGCCCGCCAGGTTCCTCTATCCATGGGATTTTACAGGCAAGAATACTGGAGTGGGTTACCATTTCCATCTCCAGGGGACCTTCCTGACCCAGGGATTGAACCTGGGTCTCCTCAACTGCAGGCAGGTTCTTTACGAACTGGGCTACCAGGGAATTCCCAATTACTAGATCACTAGTAATGGTTGTTGACAGAAGGAGGGAAAGCCTGGAGAATGAGTTCTGCTTCCAGAAAGACACCTAAATGAGTCAAGCTTTATAGTGCCAAATCAAGATAACACCGAGAATGACTTGAACCTGATTCCCAAGGCTCTGCCCTTTCATTTCCATTACTAAGGGCCCTCTATGCCCAAAAGGAGAATTGATGGGTAGAATTTCAGATGTGCTAGGAAAGTTCTTCTTCTTAGTTTGTGGCTGATGCCTAAGGGTCTTTCCTTTGGTATAAGACTATTTTAAAACAGATATGCCATATAGGAGAACACAAACAAGCTGTAAGTTGTCGTTCATACATCAATGAAAGCATTCTTCAAAGCTATCCAGGCAAGGCCCAAAGTAGGGGGCAGCTACTGACAGATGGGAAGTATAGCCTAATGGTGCCAGTGCCCACATCCCCCAGTCTTACCATACACCCCTCCATAGGCAAGACCCCATGTCCAAGTAAAGAAAGTTAGTGATGCCTCAACTTGAAAAGCAAGCTGCATTTGCAAGGCTTAACCAAGTTATAAGAGCAGAGGGGTAAGCAGTTCTTATCAGATCAAGCCAGCACTTCCCCAGAGAAAATGCCTTTTGTTTTAGACGTCTTAGTCGTTGGGTCAGTCCAGTTTTAGCTCTCCCTGGCAGTGATTTTATTTCTTTTTTCCTGTGAGGTGATTCTAGAGTCTAAAAGATCATCCTAGCCCAGATCCTAGAAAAATTAGGAAATTCATGACTTGAATGAAAATCTAGTCTGATGGTTAACAGTGATTCATGACATTGTGAAAAAGCCTGCAGCAACTGAGATGTGACTTTAATCCTATCAACAAAACATACGTTAGTAAAAGGCTACCCAAGCCAGCAAGTGAATCCCTTCTAGGTGAGCATAGACATTAGATAAGCTATACACTGCAGAAACTGTCAGGAATCTTGCAATTGCAAGTGTCAGAATAATAGACCCAATTGGCTTAAATAAAAGGGTGGTTTTTTGGTTCTTATAACTGAAATGTCTAAGAATTTGAAGCTCAGATGGATCAAGGAGTTCTAATAATATCAGCAGAATAGGTTTTTCTCCTTCTTTTCACTCTGTTTTGCTGTGTATTGGTCTCATTTTCAGTAGTTCCAGACATTGCAGAAGTGAAATGACCACCCAGTTGCTTCAGGCTATATCCTAGTAGCTCTATGTTCAGCTTGTATCTGAAAAAGAAAGAGAATGCCTCTCTTTAGGTGCTCCCATCAGAAGTCTTGTGACTACCTTTTTGGGTCTAACTGGGTCATATTCTCCTCCTTGAACCAGTCTCTGAGGTCAGAACAATGGGATGCTGTGATTAGTCAGATCTGAACAGCATTTCTCTCCCTGAACGAGGGAATAGAATCAAGATACCACCAAATTATGGAGACTGAAATGGAAGCGCTTTTCTCAGAAGAGAGCATTTCTCAGAGGAAAAGAGATCAAGAGGGGTATGCAATGAAACCATCTAACATTAGAACACTCTAGATTCAACTTTTTCTCTGAAAAGTGTATGTGTGTATTTGTGGCCCGGAGTGGTAAAGAGGAGGACCAGGTGAGTAAACTAATGAGGGCTCCAAAGACATTTCTGATAGTCTAAAAAAAAAAGCATTAACGAGGAGCCGGGAGGCAAGATGCGGGCAAAGTAGGAGAGCAAACCAGGTTCTGTGTTGGCATAGATTGTCCTTTGAATGAAACCAAAACCTCTTCTTTTTTGGAAACTGAAACTTAAATGTGACTCCTGTAAGACAGTTTTCATCTCTGGGCTTGGTATAATTATCTGTAAAATGGAACCAGAGTGAAGAGGATTAGATCATCTAAGTTTCATAATGCCACAAATTTATATCATATTTAATGTTCAATACCCTTTATTTATTTCAAATTACAATTCCAAGGCAGGACTAATGAGAATTACCTATTATAAGAAATACCTCCTTTAAGAAAATGTAATATAATTTACAGCTACTTTCTTATAATTTTGGATTCCCCCTTATGTAGGCTTGCCAGGAGTCCTTTGTATTGGTGATAGAATAACCTGACTGACCAACAGGGGCGCCCACAACTCTGAGACCTTCAGAGTAGCACTCAGGGTGAGACCGAAGTGATCAGGTGCAATTTGGCTGGATACTGTCACCCATAGGGACCTTTCCCAGGTCATTTCAGGCAAGATGTGTATTGTTCTCACTAGTGAGATTAAACATCTGGCCTAAACAGAATATTTTAGTCTGCTATTTGGCTAAATAGCAGAACTTAAACATTTTACTAAATTGAAGTCCTTTTTCTCTTATATTATTGGAAATCTCTGGGGTTAAGTGATGATTTGGTCATTGTTTTCTAGGGCTAAGACCCACCTATAGATCTTTTATTACCTTTGTTCAGAGTCGTAGTCCCAGCATTCACACAAGAGCCAGATTTTCCAAATGTCCGATTTCTCCACAATTATGAATACAGTATGTTTTGTTCTTCCAGTCATCCATAGAGTAAGAAATCTTTGCTCTAGCAAACTCGTATTTTTTTCAGGGCAGCTTATTGCCACTCAATAGATGTCTCAGGTGGAACCCACATAGCCCCCAAAGAGTTAGGACAATGTCCCAAAACCAAATTTACATTTACCTCTATAGCAGTGTTTCAGGCCTTGCCCAATGAGTCGGTTCCACAATTCTCTGCAATTCCTTGATAATTCAAATCACTAGTCCTCTAATAACATCATTTATGTCTTATTGAACATGCCCAAATTCCCTTGAGAATGTTATTCTTGGTGTGAGTTCTCAAGCATAGCTCTTCCAGGGGTAGTTTTTCCAGACTTGATTCTTGGCCTGATGAATGCATGTGCAGGTCTCTTACAGGGAGAAGCTGTAGCGACTCATTAATTGAATTCTCTTTTAAACTCCTTCCTTTATTTTGGTCTTTCCTTTTCTTATGTTAAGATTAGGTTTCTCTGCAATACTTTATTTAAACCAAACATTACAGGAGTTAGGGCCTGGGAAGTGCTATAGTAGATGCGGACAGGAAAATCCCATGGATGGAGGAGCCTGGTAGGCTGCAGTCCATGGGGTCGCTAAGAGTCGGACACGACTGAGTGACTTCACTTTCACTTTTCACTTGCATGCATTGGAGAAGGAAATGGCAACCCACTCCAGTGTTCTTGCCTGGAGAATCCCAGGGACAGAGGAGCCTGGTGGGCTGCCATCTACAGGGTCGCACAGAGTCGGACACGACTGAAGCGACTTAGCAGCAGCAGCAGCAGCAGAGCATTAGGGTTCTACTATATATTTCACAGAATATATGGTAGCTGTTCCCCATCCTTAGTGGCTTTACTTATGGATGAAAGTAACAGTGAAAGAGTATGTATAAATAATGAGGAAAAGAAACAAATACTTCTAAATTTTCTCTTAGGTTATGGTTTGTTTGCTAGTTTTTAACATATCTCTACTACCTTGGAAACAGCCAGGGAGTATCATATTTGCTAAACTCCTATGGGAAAATCTTGTATTCTTTTATTGTAATAGATAGATATGGCATAAACTCAACAAGTACTGATTGCATTATTGAATACAGGTAACGGAATAGATGGATTTGCAAAAATGTGATAGTGTAAAGATGAGTATAAAAAAAAGTCTATGGGAATTGGAAGAACCGCAGTTGCTTCCTCTTTTAAAATTGGGGTGATAATACCAATATGCTAGGGCTTTTGTGAGTAATGAATGAGCTAATACATTTAAAGAAACTGAAATGGCGCATACCTATATTAGGACTTCCCAGGTGGAACAGTGGTAAAGAATCTGTCTGCCAATGCAGGAGATTAACAGACGTGGGCTCAATCCTTGGGCTGGGAAAGTTCCCTGAAGTAGGAAATGGCAGCCCACTCCAGTATTCTTGTCTGGAAAATTTCATGGATGGAGGAGCCTGGCAGGCTACAGTTCACGGGGTCACAAACAGTTGGATGTGACTGGGCACGCGTGCACACAGGCAAACTTGGCTGTATTAGATGGTCCAAAAAAGTGGTTTCCTCTAGAGGCAGTTCTATGACTGCCATTCTGCTTTTCAGTATTAGGTGAAAGTAGTCTCATCAAAGACAGTGATAGACTCATTAATCCCTTTATTACCGAGTGATTACTTGTTTATTATTTGTAGATTTAAATCCCCTTCTCCACTGAGTTCATCTCTCTGTGGGGAAGATTGACAAAGTTTTAAAAAGTAAGTAAGTACAAAATATGTAGGTTATTGGTAAGGGCTAAGAAGAAAAATTAAGCAGGTAAGAATAGAGAAACTAAAGAAGAAAGCTGCTATTTTTGACAATGTGGTTAGAACAAATCTTTGTGAAGATAGTTCAGCAGAGACCTAGATCTTGAGAAGAAGTGGGATATGACATATATCTGGAGTAAAAGCGGTGTAGATGGCTGTACCAGGCCTTGTGGGGCCCTGAGGCCTGGCATTTCGTGATAATGAGACCAGTGGGTCTGGATGAATATGTGAGGTGGCAAGAGTTGGGAAATGGAGTCTGTGAGGAGCTGGGGCAGTTTGGTGAGAGCCTTCTATGCCATGATAAGGACCTGTCTCAGGGTGTGCATACTTCATTTATTCATCCTACGGACAAGTTCACTACCATATAAAGATCAGGAGCTGTACCCGTGAATCCTAAAAGATAAGACCATCGACAAGGACCAGACAGAAATGCACTTCAAAACTTTCAATGTGGTTTAGATGGCTTTTACAACAGATGTACAGGCACAAAGTGCAGAGGGGGCAGGTAAGAGACTCTGAAGTCTGAGGAAATCAGGACAAGCTCCTAAAGGATCAGCTTTGAGCAGTGAAGGCTGAGTAGAAGTTTTCTGGGCAGACAAAAGCACGAGGAGGAAGTGAGGTACGATAAATACGTCAGATAAGAAATACAGCAGTAGGGAGCATGACGAGTTCATGGACGCAGACACTGTCTACAGGACAGAGGAAGCCCACTATCCAGCCCGTGATTTTTTTTTTTTTCAAACATTGGTACATTCAACAAGAATCTAGTACACTTCATTGACCTATGTTAACATTGAGTTAGAATACTATCAGTAACAAGTTGAAAATAAATTCTATTTTTAGGCATAAATTGGTGCCATCTGAACAACTGAATTGTCATCAAGCACTTGTAAGTTAAACTTTATTCTATTGATCTGTAACCTTCTATGCAAGGCTGAATTCCTGTCTCGGGTTTCAAGAAAACCGAGGGCATAAATGTTGATGGCTAGACCTGACCTCCCACTGTGGCCCTGACTGCTTCTACTAGTGATATAACTTTACATAAATATACATATATGTATACATGAGTATATGTATATGTGTGTATATATATGCACACACACACATATATACATTAATTGTTTGTCTTCTCTGTTAAATTTAAATCCAGTCTCTCATTTTTGATGTTAATAGCAATCTCAAATATTCAGCCCCTGTTTTCTTTATTCTTTCCCTCTGTGCTGTGTGTGCTTAGTCACTCAGTCATGTTTCACTCTTTGTGACCCCATGGACTGTAGCCCTCCAGGAGGGCTCTGTCCTCCTCTGTCCATGGGGATTTTCCAGGCAAGAATACTGGAGTGGGCTGCCATGCCCTCCCCTAGGGGATCTTTCCAACCTGGGATCGAACCGAGGTCTCCCTCATTGCAGATGGATTATTTACCATTTGAGCCACCAGGGAAACCCCTCCCCCTCTAATTTAAAACAAATCAGAGGTGGTGGGCAGGGTGCAAGGAGATTGGCAGTAGATGGTCAAAAGGTATAAACTTCCAGTTATAAGATAAATAAGTACTAGGAAAGTAATGTACAACATGATGTCTATAGTTAATATTGCTGTATGATATACAGGAAAGTTGTTAAGAGAGTAGATCATTAAGAATTCTCATCACAAGGAGGACATTTTTATTTTTATTGAATGTATACGAGATGATGTTTGTTAACTAAAGCTATTATGGTAATCATTAATCATTTCACAATATTCATAAATCAAACCATCCTTTGTGTATCCTAAATTTATACAGTGATACATGTAAATTAGTTCTCCATAACACTGGGAAAAAAAGAAATGTAAAAAAGTACAGTAACACAAATGTATCATCTTCCTTAACTTCTCACTGGCACCATCCAAGTCATCTGAGGAAAAAGCACCTGGTGGACTTCACAAGAAGTCTGTTATGCACCACTTGAATTTCCTTGCTGGATTAGAAATAAATAACAGCTAGTATCTTATGATTGCCAGCTCTGTCATATTGTATGATCTGAGTAAGTGACCTTATTTTTAGGAATCTAAGTAGCTAAAGATTGTAGGATGCATCCTTACTCAGGTATATTAAAACGCCAAGAGAGAGAGAAGGTGGGAGCGGGAAGTGAACACTGATTATTAGATGACATCAACTTTAAGATGCATGTTCATTTCAGAATATAAAGTGTGAAAAAATGTATTTGTTTTAAAATCTATAATATACAATTTTAATTTTTCTAAACCTCAGTTCTTACTTAATGAGTTGTTTTGACGATAAATGCAATAACACATGTAGCATATGATCTGATTTATTAGAAGAACACAAAAATGTTCAAGGAGCCAAAAAGTCCCCATTCTTTCTTCTTCTCTTTTTATTTAGGATAAATTTAAATATCATATTTAAATTTAAATTTTTAAATAGGATAAATTTAGGATACACAGAGGATGGTTTGATTTATGAATATTGTGAAATGATTAATGATTACCATAATAGCTTTAGTTAACAAACATCATCTCATATACATTCAATAAAAATAAAAATGTCTTCCTTGTGATGAGAACTCTTAAGGATCTACTCTCTTAACAACTTTCCTGTATATCATACAGCTATATTAACTATAGACATCATGTTGTACATTACTTTCCTAGTACTTATTTATCTTATTTACTTTCCTAGTACTTAATTTTCCCTACCTCCTGAACTTTTAAAACATTTACATGAACAATCTGACATTGTGGATTTTTCCCAGTGAGGACAGCCTGGCCTTGTACCACCTTCCCCTCCCTGGGGATGAATTTAGTCAATCAGCCTTTTGTTTATTGTCAATGGGTTGGAAAGCAGTGAGTTGGATGTATTTTTCTCTTGAAGACTGTTTTCAAATGATCTGGATGTGGTTTTAGCAGGATCTTCTAATATTTTAGAGGGGTTTGGGGACAGCATAACAGGTGACTTTACTTCTGTCTCACACTGTGAACAGATAAACCCAGCAGTACAAAAGCAGATTTATCCTTTTGCCAGGAGAGTGGAAGTCACTTCTGTGATTCCTTTTACCAATTGGCTGATGACTTGTGAGGTTTTTCACTGTGCAAGTCTCTGAATGCAAAACAAAGAGATTTTAGATACAGCCTCTGCCTCCCCTCAAGGAGCTTGCAATCTTCCCCCAAACACATACGTGGAAAGAAAGAAGAAAGAGAAAGAAGGAAGGAGGAAAGAAGGGAAGGAAAGGAGGAAAGGAAACAATCTGAATCACTTTATTGTACACCTGAAACTAACACAATATTGTTAATAAACTATACTGCAACACAAATTAAAAGTTCAATTTTTAAAAAAACCCATGTGATGTTGAGAGACAGTTTGTAAGCAACCTCAGCACACTTGACCTTGGGGCTGAAAGATTCTGTGTTGTGGGGACTATCCCGCATATTTAGGACATTAAACAACAGGCCTAGCCTCCACTTGCTGCAGCCAGAATTAACACTCCCTGCCCTCCACCCCCTACAGTTGTGACAAGCAAATATGCCTGCAGACATTGCCAAATGTCTAGGGGACAACCTGGTCGAGAACCACTGATCTAGGTGCAAACAAGGCTAGTAGGCATACTAAGTGATTCTTACTCCACATACCAGGAAACAGGCTCCAAGAGAGTAACAGACTTGCTTGGGAGCACAAGGCAGATGAGGGATGGAGGCAAGACTTGAGTGCAGCCTCCTGACTTCAGGGAGTATTGCGACCACACCACTACTCTGCCTCCTGGAGGCTGAGCTCCCAGGGAGCTCACTAGGGAAAATCAGAACAAGGATGCTGCACCCACCCGTCATAAGAGAGAGGGGGCCCCAGTGCAGACAAGGGGGTCCCAGAGGAGAGCAGGGTAGCCGGGTTCCAGGGTGTGCAAGGCTTCTGAGGGGCCTGGGCAGGTTGGGAGGGCCAAGGGGATGGGTCGGTCCAAGTTGGTTAAGGTTATGCAATCAGAGGATAGTATCTCCATCGTGATGATTTAAGTCTGTCCGTGGGTCTCCTGCCTCATTGGCCACGGTTTAGAATGCTTTTATACCCAGCTAGGCTCCAGTTTCCCTTTTGGGTAACATTGTACAGGTGCTAGGAGAGAAACACTCTCTATATGGCTGCTGCTGGTGGAGTTCTGCTCTCTGACCCTCAGCCCTCCTGGGAGGCATTTGTCATTGAGGTTTCCCTGCCTGGAGCTCTAAGCAGGGCTGCCAGCTTCACAGACTGCAAAGAGAAATAAAGCTCTGGGAAGTGATGCTTATCCCCCCGTGGTCTGGCTTTTGGCCCCTTGCCTTTACCTCCTTAATAATCCCCAAAGAGACAGAGGCGGTAAACGCAGTTCTGCCCTTCTCAGCTCACCACACCGCTAGCATCCCGGCCTCGTGTGCCTTTATCTTCTATCCCCTCTTTCCCCTCCCTCTGCTTGGAGGAGAATTCCTGCTCTGGCTTGTCAATCTGTCACAGAGGTCTCCAGTTCCGCCCCCTACCCCCCACCCCAGCACCTCCTTGGCTCTGTCCTGAACATCAGTCTGTGTCTGTCAAAACACTGACAGTGCTTCTCCCTGCTCGGAGAGCATCGGATCCCATCTGTACCCCAAACAGTCTCCCAGGTTTATTTTGCCTATCACTTCCGAACACTTGCTATTTAAATTCCAAATCATTTTTCTGGGGTTAACAGTGTCCCTGCTATTCTTGGAGTTTACTCACTACTTCTCCAACTCAGTCACCTTATTTATATGCTTCTAGAATCATGTATATATATATATATATATATACACACACACACACACTTGCACACACGCAAATGTGCATCTGTACACACGCAGGTGCATGTGTGACTAATATCTTCCCCACACCATGACTGCCATAAGCATCAGGCTGGGTTATCACCAGTCTGTATGTTTCATCAACAAAATGTCTGAGGTCATCATGCTTTCAAAGACCATTCGAATTATTGTGTGGGGTGGAATATGGACTACTTTAGATATTTTTTGTTTGTTTCTTCAGGCCCTTTCCAATCAAAATTTAATTATGTGACTCTGTCAGTTGAAATATGTTGAGAATGCTTGTCATCATTTTCTCTTGCCTCTCTTAGATGCTAGGGGGAATTTAGAAGTATTTCTTGGTAAATAAAGCACACACATCATTTCTCTACTTAGTAGGAGAAACAAGATCATTTGACAGCAGGGAGGGTGAAGTAATCCTGCCTCTTTCAGGCGCAGGGCTCTCTCCTAATCTGACACCTCTTCTGTCAATGTTCAACACTTCTAGGGCCAATGATACTGACATGCAACTGAGAGGGTAAAATAGAGAAGGGCTAAACAGTCTCAGCTCTAGCATCCAAAGTAAGTCTTGCTTACCAGAGCTCCAGTAAGTGGCTCAGCTTCCAACCGCTCGAGCCCAGACACTTGCCTGATTCTCCCAGCATCCCTCACCTGGCCCCTGCTTGCAGCCTGCTCCTCGCCCACCTATCTGCTCTCCTGCTAACTCAAGACTTCTTTCCCCCTTGAATCTGTGGAATACTGATTGCTGGTTGGCTCTGTGTGGGTGCAGGTCAAGTCTCTGTGGCAGTGAGGGCCTTTGGGTCAAGATGTCAGCACCTCCAGGTCAGTGTAGACAGAATGAGATGCTGACGCATTGCACCTTGGGCAGGATTTCAGAGATGAAGTCTGAGAGCTGGTGCCAACTTCAGAAGGGAGTGCACCCTGGTCTGGCTGTGAATGGCATGTGGGGGCCAGTGTGATGAGAGAAGACCCAGCAGGCAGGGTGCTTCTGGTAGGAACATGAGATACTTGAATTACTCCGACCCCTGCTTAACGCCATAGCTTGTTTTCTTCCAGTGTGGAGTTATTCCAGGAGCCAGGGGTAGGCCTGATCTGTTGCGGGCTGATCTGGCCGTGGAGCCCATGCTGTCCTCTTCCACCCCACCAGCACTTCCCCAAGTCTGCAAATCATGTGTCTTTACTTCTGGCTCCTAAAAGCCAACCACTGCTTTTTGCCCTCAAAGAATCATCTCCTGGAAGACACAGGATTGTCAAGAGAGAGAGAGAGAAAAAAATTGACTTTTGCCAGAGGGAGAAGCCAAGGCCCAGGCCCATCCCTGCTGGGACACTTCCCCACATCTAGGAGACACCTGCCTTGAGTGTGTGAAGGTGGACAGTTGGGCAAAATGTAAAGATGGGATTTCCAAGTGCAACGGGATGTCTCACAGGTCAGCGTGCTCCGGGCAGGGTCAGTTCACACTAGCTGCAGACTCTGCATTCTTTCAGTTTCCCCTCATTATTTGCTCCCTGTCTTCCTTCCACGTTTCCTTCCTTCCTCCCTCCCTCCTTTCCCTCCTTTCTTCTATCTTCCTCATTCATTTTGTGTGCTTTGTGTGAGTACCATTTGTAATTTTGTTGAATGTCAAAAGGATATAAAAACACTCCTAAAACACCTGTAGGCTGTGAAGACTGGCAGTGCAATCAACACTGAGTATAAGAAACAGGACATGTTCACAACTGGAAACTCCTGTCTCATTCTGCCCCCTACCCCGCCACCAGAACTAATCATCACTCCGCATTGTATGTATCTGACTTGTGATTCTCATGGGCCACTGAAACTCTTGTAAGCCCAGAGTTCCCCAGATACAGAGGCACTGCCTTCTGTAAGGAAAATTTCCCTCCGACTTTGAGATAATCACAGGAGAGAAGTTTCTGACCACTTCTGAACATGGTCTTCTTCTTCTTATAAAAGCGGAGGCTCTTAAAAACTAATATATCGCTATCCAACGTCATCGAAAAGAAACACACAAATCAATAACACAGCCCATGATTCTAAAGCGACTTCCTATGATGCGTGAAATGTTACGAATCTGGCACACACTGCCTTTCTCAGACCTCTCAGGTCAATGTTCAACAGGTGTCTGTTATGTTTTCAGTTTCCCCTTACAATTCTGGGTTCAATAAGAATTTGTGGAAACTTTCACCCATGTGAAGTCTCTCTAGGTATGGAGATGCCCTTCTCAGTAGATTCTTGCCTGTTTACACTCTCTCAAAACTTGGAATCCATACAAAATCACTTGAAACTCCAGTAGGGAAACCCTAGCCACATGTGACTACTGAGCACTTAAATTGTCCAAATTAAAATGTGCTGTAAGTATAAAATGGGCTTCCATGATAGCTCAGTTGGGAAAGAATCTGCCTGCAATGCAGGAGACCCTGGTTCGATTCCTGGGTCAGAAAGATCTGCTGGAGACGGGATAGGCTACCCACTCCAGTATTCTTGGGCTTCCCCTGTGGATCAGCTGGTGAAATCTGGGTTTGATCCCTGGGTTATGAAGATCCCCTGGAGAAAGGAAAGGCTACCCACTCCAGTATTCTGGCCTGGAGAATCCCATGGACTGTATAGTCCATGGGGTCGCAGAGTCGGACATGACTGAGTGACTTTCACTTTTCAAGTATAAAATACGCACTGGATTTCTAAGACTTAGTATGAGAAAAATGTAAAATATCTCACTAAACCTGATAATACCGATTACATGTTAAAATGACTAATAATTTGAATATATTGAGTGAAATAAAATATATTATTAAATTTCTTTTTGTTTTAATTGGGCTACTAGAAAATTTTAAATGGCATACGGGGCCCACATTTCATGGCTTGTATTATATTTCTATTGAATACTCTGTCTTAGAGTATCAGAGACATGATACCATCAAGCTTTAGATTATCATAAAAGTTTTAAGTATAGTGTAGGGTTTTGGCCTTTTGCCCTCAAACCCATTCGCTGTCTTGTTCCCACTTAGCATCACAGGTGGCTGCTGCCCACAAGGTCCGTTTTCCAAGTTTCTATGACATTTGGCTTTTGCCTGGATTTGATTCGGGGAGACACTATTAGGATGTTGGTGGGTGAGAAGGAAAGAGAAACTGATGTGTTTTTACCCTCTGTGCTTTGGGCAGCGTTTTGGCAGGTGCTCTCCCCTCCGTGCCCCGGGTTCCTACTAGAGAGGCTCCAGCTCCAACCAGGTAGAGGGTTATCTGGACCCCCCTTGCTGGTAACATTACCTTCAGCCTCATCCTTCCAGCCTGGAGGGAGTGGCTTCCTGCTGTTTTAATCACAGTCTCATTCTTTCCTATTTGGCTTTTTATTGTTTGATACTTATGTCACAAATTCTCCTGAATAGCAGGATCAGCAAGAGTTGGAGGAGATGATAGAATACAAAACAAGGGTCTGCAGGCAGGAAGGACTTCAAAAGTGATCACATGCATCTTTTAAGTTAAATGTGTAGAACTTAAATGGGAATGGTAGTAGAAGGAAATGAAAGTACAGGGAAAGAACAAGATAGAGAATAGACCATCTAATAGAATGGGAAGATTTCTTATGGAATAAATTTTAATTTTAGAATAATTTGAGACATCCAAGATGCACAGAAAAGTTGCAAAGATATTACATAGATTTCTCATACTCTCCTTATCCTGATATCAATACTTTATATAACAATGGTACTTTGGAAAGTTTATTTAAATGTGGAGAGTGGTAAGTTCTACAGGTAGAATAGAAGCAAATTATAGAGGATCTATATCAGTCTTCAAATTTTAAAATTTGAAGGGGTATGGAGATCTGTGATGTCATATTTTCATTTTAAGAAGTAAGAAACCCAGTGTCTAGGGGAGCTTGATGACTTTTATTCATCCACTAAATATAAATTACAATCCAGACACTGAACTACAATGATGGACAGGGGCCACGTAGCTTGTTAGTGGAAGAATTGAGAAGAGAGCTGATTGTGTCTTTCTTGAAACCTGGGGATTGTTCTGACAGCCACCACTGTTTTCCAACTGATGGACTTACCTCCTGAGAGAGCAAGCCTCGGTCAGTTTCACACAGGACATTCCTAAAGGCCAGGTCTGTACAGGCTTCTTCTCTGGAGCATAAATTGGGCCACCAGATTGGGGAATCAGCAGCTATTTTCAGCCTTGGTTGCCTGTTAGAGTCACCGAGGGAGCTTGAAATCTGCCTCGATCAAAGTTCTAGTTTCTCATCTAGTTGTTCTGGTCTATAGCCTGAATATATGTGGGTTTTTTTTAAACATTCCTTTTTTTTTAAATTTATTTTAATTGGAGGCTAATTACTTTACAATATTGTATTGGTTTTGCCATACATCAACATGTATCCACCATGGGTGTACACATGTTCCCCATCCTGAACCCCCCTCCCACCTCTCTTCCCGTACCATCCCTCTGGGTCATCCCAGTGCACCAGCCCCAAGCATCCTATATCCTGCATCAAACCTGGACTGGTGATTCATTTCTTATATGATATTATATATGTTTCAGTGCCATTCTCCCAAATCATCCCACCCTCTCCTTCTCCCACAGAGTCCAAAAGACTGTTTTATACATCTGTGTCTCTTTTGCTGTCTCGCATACAGGGTTATCATCACCATCTTTCTAAATTCCATATATATGCGTTAGTATACTATATTGGTGTTTTTCTTTCTGGCTTACTTCACTCTGTATAATAGGCTCCAGTTTCATCCACCTCATTAGAACTGATTCAAAGGTATTCTTTTCAATAGCTGCGTAATACTCCATTGTGTATATGTACCACAGCTTTCTTATCCATTCATCTGCTGATGGATAGGTTGCTTCCATGCCCTGGCCATTATAAACAGTGCTGTGATGAACATTGGGGTACATGTGTCTCTTTCAATTCTGGTTTCCTCAGTGTGTATGCCCAGCAGTGGGATTGCTGGGTCATAAGGCAGTTCTATTTCCAGTTTTTTAAGGAATCTCCACACTGTTCTCCATAGTGGCTGTACTAGTTTGCATTCCCACCAACAGTGTAAGAGGGTTCCCTTTTCTCCACACCCTCTCCAGCATTTATTGCTTGTAGACTTTTGGATCGCAGCCATTCTGACTGGCGTGAAATGGTACCTCATAGTGGTTTTGACTTGCATTTCTCTGATAATGAGTGATGCTGAGCATCTTTTCGTGTGTTATAGGTATCTTTAAAATGTCCCCAGGTATTTCTAACATCTGGCCAAGGGTGAGAAATAGACCTGGACGGAACAGCAGCTCTACGAGTTGGCACACGTGACTTAACCATTCCTGCAGCTGTTCTGGGAGCTGACAGCTGATCTGAGTGTAACTTTCCACGTGTGCTGTGTTTGGTCAGGAGCCCTTCTGAGACTGGTCTTCCTGACGTCCTTGGAAACACGTTCTCATCTGGCACTGCACATCTGGCTTTATCACTGTTAGCACACCACGAGTGTCTCCTCTTTACCATGGCCCATCATCTGCATCTTTGTTCATGTAGTCACACAGCCTTGATCAGATGCCCTGAATTCTCTGGATTCAGAAGCGTGTCAGTGTGTGATGGCATCTTTGCCACCCCCAGCCTTTTCATTCAGTGCCATTTAGTATGCGTCATAGACACACATCCAAAGCTCCCATCACATTGTAGTCTCTTGCCTTGCCTTTATTAAAAATGTGATTCACAATTTCTCATTTACATTTTGTTCCAAATCTTAGAATCTGAGGATTTGGTGAAGAAAAGCTAAGAGACAATGACTGCCTCCTTTTATTGGAGACTGAGGGAGGGTGTGCTAACCCCAGATTGGGAGCTGCCTTCACTCATCTCACGCCCTCCCTCTTCTTTTCAGAAGCTGAGAGGTTTCCAGGATTCACCAATCTCTCTCTTTTTATTGGCATCCACAGTCCTGATGTCCACATAGCTGTGTGTGTGTGTGTGTGTGTGTAGGAGTGTTAGGGTCTATAATATACAATACCTGCAAGTGCTCGCTGATGTTATGGAAATGATGGAAGGGCTGTGCCAATCTCACAAACACAGAGCATGCATTATTCGAAGACTGTGGCTTTCCAAATGGGAACCTGTAAAAACAGCTGATAGATTTATGTTCTTGTATTAAACAGGCCACCCAGCCCCAGTGTAAAATCAGGGTGACAACTGAATACATCACTGTTCCCAGCAGCTACCTGGGTGCTCTCATTACCCAGTGGAAAATGGGCCAGGCTTGTTCATTAGAACTCCCTTCTTCCAAGGAGAGCCATTTACACGCTGTCTCATTTAAAACAAACAAACCAACCCCACAGAGATTTAAAAGAAAACAGAAAGACCTTTTCCTTTCTAGCCTCTGGAAGGCAGCGCGTGTTCCTCCTGTTTGCCTGTGTCTAAGCCGTCGTGGATGAAGGATGGCTGTGCACCTGCTCAGGGAGGGAATTGGTTCCTTGCGGGAGGAGGGATTACCTGTCAGTGTTAAATTAGAAAGAGGTGGACGCTGGTAAATGTTTTGGGGGAGAAATGGCCTCAACCCGGAGGAATAGCTTGCTGACTCTCACGCTCATCTCCTTGGAGGAACAAAAGGGGCAGGTAGGACTTGGGGTAGAGACCTGTGCAGTCAGGACCCTGCAGGGGAGCTGCCACACAGACATCTGGGGAGCAACACCTCATGGTCACGGCCATGGGAAGGGAACGCCTCATCGTGAGGCTGGGGAAGTTCAGGGGCCGAGGGAGGCTGGGAGTCTCTTGGGGGCTTCATGGCCTGCAGCTTTACTCTCTCCAATTCTGGCACTGGGTTTCAGGAAAGGAAGCCACAAAAAACCAATGACCACACCTCAACCCGGCCCACTAGTCCTCCTGGCGTCTGCATCACTGGCTGCTCTAGACTTGCATCTTCTCTGCTTTCTGACTTTTGGCTCCCCTCCTGGCTCTCTCCTCCCTGCTGGGGCCCTCCTTGCCCTGATGCCAGGAGGGCAGCCTCAGAGCAGCAGTAGATAAATACAGCCTCCCTGAGCCCCATGGGACCCACACTGCGCAGCTGTCTCCAGCCAACCTGTACTCTGGGGCCCCCGAGAGTCCTGTATGTGTCCTCCCTGCTCCCCAACCTGCTACAGGTGGGATGACGGCCCTCCAGCCCTGCCTCCTTTGGCCTCTTGTCCAGAGTCTTTGAGCAAGTCGCTGTCATTCTAAGATCTCCCATTTCCCTTTTCCAAACAGGGCACACCGTAGAAACAGCCACCCTTTGCCACAGAAATACTTAGGTCTGCTGGGAGGTAAAAATGAGAAGGAAAGGAAAGAACCCTGAAGAGACAAAGCTCTTCCCAGGGCAAGTGGCAGCATTTGTTAGTTCAGATCTGTCTTCTCTCAGGCATGTTTTTTTGGGTGTCTGGTGGATTTAGGAGTAAGGCGAGTTGACAAGAAACCCACACCAAACCCTGGGATCCTCCCAGTGATTAACTCTGTGTTCTGAGATCAGTGCTACATGTTAATATGTGAGCCACCTACTCTAGCCTCATGGATGTGTAGCTGTCATTCCTCATCCCCTGCTCCACCACAGCTGGCTAGGAGGGCAGGGAGAACAATGCACATGCTCAGAGGTGTCCCTGGGCTGGGTCCCTGCCCCTCCAGACACATCTGGCAGAAGTTGCCAGATACACAGTACATGCCAACACCAAAAGAGACAAGGTGTTTAAGGAAATCAAAACCCATGTCTACAAGGAAGCCGCAGAAAGGGGGAGAATGATAGAACTCCCCTCATGACAATTTTGACCAGCTGAGACCATTCTTAAGTAACTGACATAACCTGATGGTGTCATTGATCAAAATATACTGAGACTGAGAACTGGATTGGGATGTCCCCAATTCTACCTGTGGTTCTTGTGGGAATGAACCCACCTGCTCACAGTAAGAGCATATTTTACCATCTCATGCAAAACATAAATGAGTCCTGGGGCTCGATGATGCAGATCTCCTTGGCCTGTGCAGGCTTGGAGACCTTCAAGGTGGACCCAGCCCCTGCAGGAGCAGGTGCCCAGGATGCCAGCTGGCCATTGTCAGCCCCCTTAAAAATAACACCTACCTTCCTTCCCTGGGGAAGTGTGGGTAGGAAGTTGGTACACTGCTCATCATCTGCTTTAATCGTTATACCCATCTCTCTTTCCTTACATTTTATTGCTTAATTTATTATCATACTTGAAAAATCTTTTTCATCTTTTTTCTTTTAGCTTGGTAAGACAAGTCCCATCAACCCAAGAAGGGAGCAGCAAAGTTGATACTAAAAGACTTAAGCAACTCACCAACCTTCAAACACCTCCATAGTGGTCCTTCAAACACTCCTGAGAGCCAGAATTCAATGCAAACATCCTAATTAAATACCTTGGGGATTCCCGTGACACAAAAATTAACCCATTATTATAATAAGGTGGCAGTTTCATTTTTAACCCCCCAGCTGATAAACTGTAACGAATCATAGAACAGTGTTATTAACCTTCCCCTATCCCCTGGCCAGCACACCTGGGAGTCTTTCGGTACAATTTGGCTATATTTCTGGAACATAATCTATATCCTCAAATGAAAAACTCTTCCACATTAACTTTACTCCCTGTCTAGCCTGTGTATGTCAATTTCCCCCAAAATATCCTTCCCCAGGGCTGAGCAGAGGAGAGGTGGTCTCTGTTCTCCAGGTTGGAACAGTAACTCAACAAGGAGCCTTTCTCTGCTAAGAAGTTCCAGGTCCCAAGCAAGGTAGGGGTACCTGTTTTCTTTTAACGTGATTTCAGTGGTCACTGTCAAAGTCAAGGCAAGGCCTGAAGAACCTGAAGGGATCAATCTATAGCCTAATTAATGAGTTGTTCACATTGAAAGGGGAAAATAAAATACATAGGGCACGGCCTTCCCTGCTGACAAATGGACAGATTCAATAGCTTCTTGATAGTAACTCTGACCAGCCTTTAACTGCCAAGATGCCACCTGTGGCTGATCTTCCTGGATCCCATCAGCCTTTAAAAGTTTTCACCACCCTATTCTAAGTGCCCATTGTTGAAAGTAAGGCAAACTCAGTACCTTCTGGGATTTCTCCGGTTTGTGTGGCTATGAGCTTCTCAAAGGTATTTGTTGCAATTCAGCTCATGGCTGAGTCCACTGTTTCGCAGGGCACCTGAGAGAGGGGAAACCAGTGCCCTGGGTTTCCTCGCTTCTGCTTCATGTAGTGGAAAGAACACTGTCCAGAGGGTCAGGAGATGTGAGTTCGGCTGCTGTTCTGTGACGGAGTGACAGTGAGGCCTTAAGACTGCTCTGCTCAACACAGCAGCCGCCAGCCGCATGTGGCCACTGCGCTCTGAGTGCAGCCAGTCTGAGCTGAGATCTGCTTTTAGTGTAGAATACACACTGGGTTTCAAAGACTTAGTAGATATTTTTTTTAAAAAAAGACTCTAAAAGAGCTCAGTAAATTTTATATTGACCACATACTGAAATGATACTACTTTGGATAAATTTGAGTTAAACAAAATATTTATTTTGTGTGTACAATTTTACTTTTTTAATTGGCTACTAGAAAATGTAAAGCTTCACACATGGCTCACATTATATTTCTATGGGACAGAGCTGCCCCAGACAAACCTGAGCTTTCCTAATTGTTAAAAAAAGATGTAGTCGAGAGCACTTCTGACAACTAGTAATTTCCTTGCATGCAATCTTCCAAGGTTACTGCCTCCTTTTTTATAATATTTAAGAACTGATTTACCTGCATCATCAATGAATGTTGAAAACTTATTGTATAAAAACATGGCATGTGGGTTAAGTGTATTGGTATCCAGGTGCTAAACAGATGAAAAAACATAAGTCCTGTCCCAGAGCAGGAAGTGCTGGTGAGGAAGACATAAGACTTAGAAACACAAAACAAGCAGTAATGATATCATATCAGAGGTGATCAACTGTAAATTCATTCTCATAACATAGGATGTGTAAGGCTTTAATCGATTGAGAGCATTTCAAACCAGGAGACTCTTTCTAGTGGGGGTAACAGCGAGAACAAAATAAAGTAAGGCTAGTGTTTTTCATTCTCTCCTAAATGATTGCTTGATAATTGTGAGGAATGATGAGTGAGCATGAGGGACTTAAAGGTAAACAGAGGATATTTCCTGAGCTATTGTCTTCCCTTCTAAGAATAGTTTCCCTATTTTTTCCCACCAAGATTGGAAACCTAGAATGGTGCTACCCATTGTGCCTGGTTACTCAGAACCCCAGCCATTCCTCCAGAGCTTCAACTATGGGGAGCTAGAGAGGATATGAGTTTCTCTGAGGTAAAGGGTATTATATTAGAGAATTCTGGCAGAAGAGGATGGTAAAGTATAAGCATCTTTCTCTCTTCAAGGAAAGGGAAGAAGTAATAGCTCAGCATCACTCCTTAGCACATTGGGCAACTCCCTGTCTGCTTTGCAACCTTCCTTTCCCCCTTGCCCTACCCAGGGACCATGCCCCGTCAGCAGACATGACTGCAGGATTCACGGAGGTCACCTGGGTGATGAGTCAATTGAACCATTCTGCTATCCTGGGGTTGGGTGGGGAAACCTTTGGAGAAAACCACAAACTGGCCAATGTCTCCTCTCCCCTTCAAAGTTCTCCTCCCAGCTAATTCAGGAAATAACATCTCAGAGGTTCCCATCTTGGTGTGTGTGGTGTTTTTAAACCCTGTCTAAATGGCTAAGAAGGCAATTCTTTTCAGTCATTTGCTTTGTGCAGCCCTCCCCTTTCCTGGCAGAGACAGTGTATGCACTCTATTAGAGCATTTTTTTCTGCATATAATGGCACCAATTAAATTACCTTGCAGCCCGACCTTAATCTGGCAGGAATGATTATTCCATGAAACAGTTAGGGCTCTAATTGACATGAAGTGCCTGCAAAATATGTCTTTTGCAGCAACCCCTGTCAAAGTCACATTGATATGCTAATCCCTATAGCTGGCAGAATCACTTCATAAAGAGAGACATTGAAAATTGAATTATTTCAATTTCAGTACCTAGGAATCTAGTGATCTGTCTGTATATGTAACTAAGTAGGTGCAATACTTTATATGGGTAAACAGCTGTACTAGGGCGTTGCCATGGAAACTGCTTGACTCATGGCAGTTGTGTTAGTGATGAAGTCATTAGCAGTGTGAAATGTACTTTGAGGTTGTCAAGTGTAACACTCCAGGAATATTTCAGCAGTCTTAGTGGAGCCTTTTCATTTACATAATTTAGGCTTTCACACATGATCTCATTATGGGGCAAGAAAGGAGTGGGTTGTGGGGGCAATTGTACCGAACCAGATGAATCTCCATTATGCCATTCAATCATTATTCTCTATCCTGAAATAGGGTCCCCCAAATTAGTTTTAAGGGATATTGACAACTCCCTTGGAACAATGACTTTAAGAAACCCTGTTGGTGATGGGACATGCTGGATTAGCCTACTTGTTGCCTGTGCCGTTAGAAAGCATTGAGGACATTGGGTGGTTTCTCTTCAGTTGAGTCAGGTTTTTTTTTTTCCTGTTGTTTCATTAACCTTGTAGTTAGGAAGTAAAATTTCAAAGCCATCGGATTCATTTTTTTAATCAATATTCAAGTTAACTGCTGCTGCTGAGACACTTCAGTCGTGTCCGACTCTGTGCGACCCCATAGACAGCAGCCCATCCCTGGGATTCTCCAGGCAAGAACACTGGAGTGGGTTGCCATTGCCTTCTCCATTCAAGTTAACATTGCCCCTTTAATCAACATCCCCAGTGGCCCCTCAAGGATCCCAATGATATAATGTGTGGTATTAGTGACTTTCCAGTTTGAAAATAGTCTGTAAAATCAAATGATGAGCTTTGATATTTATTCCCCAACATATGACTCCATTTCCTCCAAGCTCTCCAGAGTTAGTTTGAACAGTTTTTGGCTGTTTCATAAAGTCAGGCACCCTGAATCAGGCATGAAGTACTCTTCCAAAAGTGGAATTCTAAAAGTATTTTAGGGTTTCCCTAATGGTTTAGTTGGTAAAGAGTCTGCCTACAATGCGGGAGACCTGGGATCAGTCCCTCGGTTGGGAAGATCCTCTGAAGAAGGAAATGGCAAACCACTTCAGGATCTTGCCCGGGAAATCCCATGGACAGAGGAGCCTGGTGGGCTTCAGTCTATGGGGTTGCAAAGAGTCAGACACGACTTAGCAACTAAACCACCCCCATCAAACATATTTTAAGCAGTGATTACATTATTTAACAGACAACTTCCCATGGTGAAAATATTTTGACAGACAGGGTACTTAAAAGCGTGAGTTCAGGTGTATAAGTTTATAACTGCATCTCAGTTTTTAGTTTGGTATTCTAATTTTTATCTGTCCATTCATTTATTCATTAATGTGTTCATTCATCAAATATTTATTGAGTATACCAGGAAGTGTTCTAGGTGGTAGGGATAAAGTGATCAACATAATAGACATGGCCCCTGTCTTCATGAAGCCTAATCTAATGGGAAAGACATATTTTTAAGTATTTATATGCAATTATAATGCTCAGAAATGATGACAGAGACAAGGGAGGTTTCTGATTTAGACTGGAAGGATCAATCACAGCTCTCTGGAGATGGCCATTCAATCTGAGACTGGTGGGAGGAGTCGCAAGCTAGGGGAGGGCAGAAAGAAGCCCAGGTGAGGTGCTGAGGCCAAAGGGGTTTGCCGGGATGAAGGAATTTAAAGAAAGTGAGTCTGATTGAGGAACAAGTTTACCCTTAACTGCATCTTTGGCAGAAGAAACAGATGTTGTCCTAGTCCCCAAAGGGTCCTTGTTTTTACCATTTCCAGATGAGTAATAATTTATCAAAGAATGCCACCACATTAAATGAGAATGCTCACATTTTTCAAAAATTTAAACATTTGTCAAAACCTCGAAAATCATTCCTGTTTTTTTTTCCTTCCATCCACCTAAGTGAGTCATCAAGAAGTTACCAGATACTTACTCAAGGAAGAAATTTCTATTCTATGCCATAGGATATGGTCTAATTTATTTTTGTTTACTTCCAAATACCATTTCTTTCCAACAAACTCACCATGTACTTTTCATATCTTTTGCTAATGCAAGATGTGGATTTATATTAGTACTCTTAATACTAGAGTGGCCATTCCTTTGCAATTAAGATGTTAGGGGACTGGAACAAGCTGTTACTTATTTTGCATTCTCTTCAATCATCATGTAGAGCTATATAGATATTGTAGAAATTTCTGGAAGGAATGTCTGAAAGGTAACTAATATGCAACACAGCATGCCTTGATCCTATGAAATTCTGAAGAGCCTAGTAAGCTAAAGTCTTCTGCAGAGGAATTTTTCAAATGTTAATAGAGGTAACTTGAAAATGATTTCAAGTATGCCCAGGGTGGGCACACTCACAGACTGTTGTTAAACAGCCATGCAAGATTATCAAGAAATCGTCCATCCTCTTCATAGCTACAGCTTCCTACATCTGAAAAGAACTAGGAGAGAGTCCATTACAAACACTTTCCTAGATTTGTTTCCTTAGAAAAGGTCAGAACACAATCACTGTGGGATAAGAATCAGCACACTTCTCGGACGCAATCCCAATCCTTTCCATCAGTCCTCCCAGTGAGGCATGTCGTGTTCTGTCCGTTTTTACAGGCCTTATCTATCTGCAGCCCGCCTTTTTGCCTTGATAACTGATTTCTGCACCATCAATCGCGTTGGTCATGGGAACTATCTTGAGGGACCACTGGAGAGAGGGAAACACCAGATTTACACTTTTCCTCTCTCGTGTGTTTTATCAAAAAAACACTTTGTTAGGTCCTGACTTTAGCTATATAACCATGAGCTATGAAGTTCATCTCTAAGATTGCCCATCTGCAGAATGGGAATAGGTAATATTGATCTCAAGGGGCTTTTGAGAGTATAAATAAGGTAACAGAGGAAAGTCTAGCATGAAGTTAAGTACTGAAAAAATGTAAGCTATTGTACTATTTCTTAAACACTGTTTATAAGAGGCAGGTTTGGAATTAATTTTTGAAGTCTCACCTTCTGTTTGAAATGAACAAGGCTCTAGTAAGCACTAGACAGGTCATTCAGCAAATATTTGTTAACTGCCCATTAAGGGCAAGGCTTTGCTCAGGGCTCTAGGAGAATAAAGGTAATTAGGAAGGAATCTTGCCTCCAAAGGGCAGCACTGTAGAGTCAAGACCTCAGGATTCATTATGTGTTCAGCCCCATGTCAGGTTCTGGGATTGGGTGGGATAGGGATAAACATAGGGAAAAACAGTCTTTGTCTTCCAAGGATTCTATAACTTTGTTGCTGAACGGAGGCAGTTTTTTATGCAGGTACTAAGTTAAGTTGTGATATAATTAGACAGCCAGTTGAGAGAAGCTGACCGGCTAGAGCTTCAGTCAGCAGGGTTTCATTTGGTGTCTCAGGACTAGTTCAGCCAGTGTCTTGGTGCCTCCACCCTTCCAGGTGGCCACCCCAAACTGCACACTGGAGCAGGTAGTCGACTTGCTCTCTGAAATCTTGCTCTTGGGTCCATCAGTGCTAGTAACTGCGTCATAGCTCAGCTCCTCTGACCAGCTCTCTGGACCTATCAATAGGAGGAGATGGTCTCCAGGCTCTGTGTTGGGGGGCTGTGAGGGAGTGGTGCTTCTGAAAAGTGGAGGCCCCCCTTTCCTCAGTTTAGAGAGCAACCCAAGACAACTTCTTTTCTGAATGCATTTTTCCCAAGGTAATCATCATAAAAGTGTCCGTCTCTGTTGGCTGAGATATTTTTCTCCTTTTCAAATATCCTATAGTTCTTTTCATGTTTATTGTTTCCTTTATGCCTTTTTGATAGCTTCTTTTCGAGACCTTGTAAGATATTTTGATTCTAAGGAAGGCAGATGTGAGACCCTCTATTATTCTGCCTCTTATTTTGATTTAAAGTTACAGGCTCCCCTATGGAAGAAAACAGTGCAAATACAGCACAGGAAGAAGAAAAGAATGTGGAAAGATGAATGGGAAATTGTTTCATTGGAAAGGGAAAGAAGAATGATATTGGGCATTAACAATCAATGCCAGGGACCATGAGTGACATTTAGATAGTCCATTAACTCAATAATAATGCCTTGTTAGAAGGTTGTATTTTTAAAGGTGCATCAGCTACTGAAAGACAGTCTAAAACAGTGCTTTCTCTTGATATGTTGTCTAATTCAGTGTAGTCATCATCTTTTATGTATTAATTACAGCTTAGCTTCATAATTGAGATCAGCAGAAGAGTTGACATCAAATCGGGCCAGATTTGATCAGCATCCTTTAACAGGATTCTTAGCCAGGATGGCATTTGAATCCTGCATCCTCTAAAGATGAATGTAGATTCGACTGTTTAGTTGGTAACCATGATCAGGGCAGTACATCAGGCCAGGGTGTTCCACATGGAAGTTACCTTCAGTGGGAGAGACAGCTGGGTTCAAGGAATGCTTTGTTCTACTTCCTGCTCCATTACCTGCTTGCTATGGATTTGGGATAAATCATTGGTGATTGCAGCCATGCAATTAAGACACTTACTCCTTGGAAGGAAGTTATGACCAACCTAGATAGCATATTCAAAAGCAGAGACATTACTTTGTCAACAAAGGTCCATCTAGTCAAGGCTATGGTTTTTCCAGTAGTCATGTATGGATGTGAGAGTTGGACTGTGAAGAAAGCTGAGCGCCAAAGAATCAATGCTTTTGAACTGTGGTGTTGGAGAAGACTCTTGAGAGTCCCTTGGACTGCAAGGAGATCCAACCAGTCCATTCTAAAGGAGATCAGTCCTGGGTGTTCTTTGGAAGGACTGATGCTGAAGCTGAAACTCCAATACTTTGGCTACATAATGAGAAGAACTGACTCATTGGAAAAGACCCTGATGCTGGGAAAGATTGAGGGCAGGAGGAGAACTCAGGGAGTAAACTCCAGGAGTTAGTGATGGACAGGGAGGCCTAGCGTGCTGTGGTTCATGGGGTCGCAAAGAGTCGAACATGACTGAGTGACTGAACTGAACTGAACTGAACTTTCTTGAGTCTCATCTATGAAATGGGAGTAAAATTAGCTACTCTGTTGACCCAACAGTACTATTTGGAAGTGTACAATGGGGTTGCCCACAAAGGTACATTTTGTAAGCTTTTTTAACTACATGTGTCAGCCCCTGAAAGACTAGAGACACCCTCTTGCTGGACAAATAGCTCCATCTTGGCTTAGGTTAGGAGTCCAGGTTAGGAGTTTCTGTGTATAACAGGTGCTCAGCTCATGAGACTGACTGGATGGCGTGGTTGCTGGGCCTGAGCATCACCCTGAAGGAAAGAGTTTACAATCCTATTTAGGACACAGATAAAATGTGACAAGCCACTCATTCAAAAGGTCAAAACAAGTTCACTTTAAAGACAAAGAGGCATTTTATACTCTGTGCCTGTGTCTCCATTTTAAAAGTGGGAAAATCCTTCAAAGATAAATTTACTTAAGCCACAGTTAGAGGCATGAAAAACCTATAATCATAATATAATATCTTCTGAATATTTATTGCTTTAACTGGACATATGCATCATTTCTTTTATTCCTCACATCATTCTCTATAAAGTAGCAGGAGAGATCATTTAAGATTTAGGGAGATACGTCCTAGAACCATTTGTCTGAGGAGACGTCCCTGTAATTGTTGGAGCAGCCATGTGAAAGCAGGTCACCCAGAGCACTGCTTGTTACTGTTACTCAGAGGAAAGGCTAATAAAATAACCATTTATTTAAAGTGGTTTGTTTGTTTTGTTTTCCCCCTGATAGAAATATGACAGCATAGTGTGCAGAAATCTACCCGGGAGTCTGGGCTATACTTATCCAAGGGCAACATCAAGAGCAAGTATGATGTTAAGACCCTTTTATTCTCGACTGATCAAATAATTTTAAAATAGAATTTCCTTTTCCTGAGGCCTGCTAGCCACCTTCTGTTTCCCAGCCCTTGTCCCTTGTAGCTTCATTTTTCTTCCTCTTGTTTAGATAGTAAACCTGATCAAAGACCATTTGCCTGCTGGCTTTCAAGGGAGGTTAGCACATGTCAGAACATGATAAATGCTTGATTTTATTATATTAACATCATTTTAATCATGAAAACTAAAATTTAAATTAAAATGCCCAATTTAAATCTCTCCCAAAGTCAATCTCTTGTGTGGTTCTCTGGGACAGAAGGAGAGGGTATTCTCTGACCTAATTCCACAGAAGGAGTGGGGGATCTTATACCCCGGCAACCAGGTTTCCTTGCTTTTTATACAATGGCGTCTTTCTCAATCTCAACTAAAAAACAATCCTCCAAGTTTTAAAAGACACAGTCTGAAACCTAAGTTACTTGACCCATTGGTTGAAGACACATTGTTTAGCTATAAAAAACCAGAGTAACTGATGAAGCACCAGATAAGCCTTCAGGCTACAAGGTAGCTTTGTTTTGAAAATTGGATTCTTTGACACATTAGAAATTCAGTAAAAGAGATAAAGCATTCAGCCTGGGTTCTGAATAGACCATGATCACTGGGAGATTGCTCAGTTCTCAATACAGACACCAGCGAATACAGTGGAGTGCTCCTGGCTGGGCTGGTGACATCAAGCTGCCACCAGTACATGAGAAGCCCTTTCTCTGTAGAGGGTTTCCAGCATTCTGTGCAAATGCCTAATATTCTTTATAGAGACAGGAAATTAGGGAGCAGCTCTTTGCATGCCAGGTTGACCATCGTCTTCTTGTGGTCTTCACTATTATTATGATTAGATTAGATTACAAGGAAGTCAGGGATGACCACATGTGTGTGCGTGTGCACACATACGCACACACACACATACACACTCGCATATGAGCACACACTCTACTTTAAAATGTAGCTGAGGGAAAAGGCAGCAGTGCAAAATCCTCTCTACTGCCTTTTTCTTGTCTCAAGTCCTGGCCAAAAAGAGGTTTTTTTGCAATGCTTCTGTCCATGGCCTGTCTTCTGAGGCTGTCCCAGTGTGTGCTAATGCTTGAGGCTTGCATAAAGCTGTGTAGGGAATGGTTTCTTGGTTTAACTATCTTTAGCTAATTTTAGGTATTTAGCTGGTAATTAGGTTTGTAGTTTTGCTTAATGTATTTTCAAGAGGAAGAAAGGTAAGTACATAATCGTAATGAGAGTTCCTTTGGAGGCCAGGCTCTCTAGGTTTTGACCTGCACACATTTGAGAAGCCAGCACTGTGGTGTGAAAAGACAAGACAGCCCTGTGTGGCCTTGCTTTGTTCCTCTCACTGTTGTCCTTATCTCATTGGAAGGACCCTTTCTGAGGACCTGCAGCTTCCTGTGTGTTGTAGGTTACTTTTTCCTCTCATTTTCAATGTAACTGGTGAACTTAGGACTGTTGTATATTCATTTCACAGCTGAGGGCACTGAGGCCCAGAGAGGTGAAGTACTTTGCTCAAGTTTGCACAGCAAGTTAACTGGCAGAGCCTCCTGTATCTGTCTCTAGATCTCTGAAACTAACCAATATGTTGTGCTACTGAACCCGCCTAAATTCAAGTCACAAGAAACTATATAATCTCTTTCCCATTTAATCAGAAAATAATGATAGTACTGTGCTTAGTCATTCATGTAGTTAATCACAAAATGTTTATTCATTACTGGCCTTAGTCCATTCAGACTTGGTAACAAAATACCCCAGACCAGTGGCTTATAAGCAAGAATTTTTTGCTCATGCTTCTAGAGGCTGAGACGTTCAAGGTCAAGGTACGAGCATAGGTGAATGAGGGACCTCTTCCTGGTTCATAGTATAGGGAAGGAAATGTAATTTCCCTCTATCTTCTGAGTTCTTGGCTGATGCTGCTAAGTCACTTCAGCCGTGTCCAACTCTGTGCGACCCCATAGAGGGCAGCCCACCAGGCTCCCCCGTCCCTGGGATTCTCCAGGCAAGAACACTGGAGTGGGTTGCCATTTCCTTCTCCAATGCATGAAAGTGAAAAGTGAAAGTGAAGTTGCACAGGCGTGTCCGACTCTTAGTGACCCCATGGACTGCAGCCTACTAGGCTCCTCCGTCCATGGGATTCTCCAGGCAAGAGTACTGGAGTGGGGTGCCATTGCCTTCTCCGTCTTGGCTGATACCCTGTAATAAAAGACAGATTAACAAGTGAAAAACAAACAAAAGTTATTACCATGTGTACCTCACATATACATGGGAGATACTCAGGGAAAAATGAGTAGCTCCCAAGGTGCCTTAGAATTCAGAATTAAATAGCATCTTAATAGGGAAGGAGGAAGGGAGACGTAGATGCCTTCAGTTCAGTTCAGATCAGTCGCTCAGTTGTGTCCAATTCTTTATGACCCCATGAATCACAGCACACCAGGCCTCCCTGTCCATCACCAACTCCCGGAGTTCACCCAGACTCACGTCCATTGAGTCAGTGATGCCATCCAGCCATCTCATCCTCTGTCGTCCTCTTCTCCTCCTGCCTCCAATCCCTCCCAGCATCAGGGTCTTTTCCGATGAGTTAACTCTTCTCATGAGGTGGCCAAAGTATTGGAGTTTCAGCCTCAGCATCAGTCCTTCCAGTGAACACCCAGGACCAGGACTGGTCTCATTTAGGATGGACTGGTTGGATCTCCTTGCAGTCCAAGGGACTCACAAGAGTCTTATCCAACACCACAGTTCAAAAGCATCAGTTCTTTGGCACTCAGCTTTCTTCACAGTCCAACTCTCACATCCATACATGACCACTGGAAAAACCATAGCTTTGACTAGATGGACCTTTGTTGTCAAAGTAGTGTTTCTGCTTTTTAATATGCTATCTAGGCTGTCACAGCTTTTCTTCCAAGGAGTAAGCATCTTTTAATTTCACGTGCAATCAATATCTGCAGTGATTTTGGAGCCCAAAAAAGTAGAGTCTGCCACTGTTTCCACTGTTCCCCCATCTATTTCCCATGAAGTGATGGGACCAGATGCCATGATTTTCGTTTTCTGAATGTTGAGCTTTAAGCCAACTTTTTCACTCTCCACTTTTACTTTCATCAAGAGGCTTTTTAGTTCCTCTTCACTTTCTGCCATAAGGGTGGTGTCATCTGTATATCTGAGGTCATTAATATTTCTCCCAGCAATCTTGATTCCAGCTTGTGCTTCTTCCAGCCCAGCGATTCTCATGATGTACTCTGCATAGAAGTTAAATAAGCAGGGTGACAATATACAGCCTTGATGTACTCCTTTTCCTATTTGGAACCAGTCTGTTGTTCCATGTCCAGTTCTAACTGTTGCTTCCTGATCTGCATACAAATTTCTCAAGAGGCAGGTCAGGTGGTCTGGTATTCCCGTCTCTTTCAGAACTTTCCATAGTTTATTGTGATCCACACAGTCAAAGGCTTTGGCATAGTCAAGAAAGCAGAAATAGATGTTTTTCTGGAACTCTCTTGCTTTTTAGATGATCCAGCGGATGTTGGCAATTTGATCTCTGGCTCCTCTGCCTTTTCTAAAACCAGCTTGAACATCAGGAAGTTCACGGTTCACATATTGCTGAAGCCTGGCTTGGAGAATTTTGAGCATTACTTTGCTAGTATGTGAGATGAGTGCAGTTGTGTGGTAGTTTGAGCATTCTTTGGCATTGCCTTTCTTTGGGATTGGAATGAAAACTGACCTTTTCCAGTCCTGTGGCCACTGCTGAGTTTTCCAAATTTGTTGGCATAATGAGTGCAGCACTTTAGCAGCAGCATCTTTCAGGATTTGAAATAGCTCAACTGGAATTCTATCACCTCCACTAGCTTTGTTCATAGTGATGCTACCTAAGGCCCACTTAACTTGGTATTCCAAGATGTCTGGTTTTAAGTGACTGATCACACCATCGTGGTTATCTGGGTCATGAAGATTTTTTTTTGTACACTTCTTCTGTGTATTCTTGCCACCTCTACTTAATATCTTCTGCTTCTGTTAGGTCCGTATCATTTCTGTCCTTTATCGAGCCCATCTTTGCATGAAATGTTCCCTTGGTATCTCTAATGTTCTTGAAGAGATCTCTAGTCTTTCCCGTTCTGTTGTTTTCCTCTATTTCTTTGCATTGACCACTGTGTCTTAGGTGAGAGTAAATGCTTTTTAGGAAATGGGCCCTTAGAAGAAGTGACAGGAGGTGTAATAGTTTGTGACAAAGTGTGTCTGGGTGTGGCATTGACTTCTAGTCTCTTTCCCTCTGATAGGATACCTCCTCCCTGGTTGATGGAATTCCTAGGGTGGTATCTATGACAACTGAGTTCCTTTAGGAGGATTAGTCTTTAGGTGGATTAAAGGGAATTTCTTGGAATGTAAATACTCCCTGTATTTACTGCTTTTCAAGAGCCTACAGCTTAAAATAATCCATATATCAAAGCAGTATATTTGGGGGTGAAATGTTCTGCTACCCATCCACAGCCAGCACCTTCTTGCTGTCTCCTCACAAGGTAGAAGGGATGGAGAGCTTCTGCAGCCACTTTTACCGGTCACTAATCCTATTCCCAAGGGCTCTACCCTTATGGCCTAATCACCTCCTAAAGACTCCAGCTCCTGAAAACATCAAATTAGGCTTGATGGCACAGAAGAGATGAAGATTAAAACAAAACACAATTCTCCCTTCCTTTAGTAAGTAAGAACAGTTAATAGCCAACATTATTTTTGCCCTATGGACCAGGCACTGTTTTAAACATTTTATATACATGAATATGGTGAATTCTCAGAGCATCTCTGAGCTAAATACTATTATTATTCCCATTTTACAGATGGCAAAAAGGAGGCATAGACAAGTCAGTGCCTTCCTCTAAAATTACACAGCTAGTGCAAGGCAGACCCAAGATCTGAACCCTTTCTGACTCAGCCTGTCCTCTCCACCCCAGGCTTCTCTCTTTCAAGGCTGGCACCCTGATAAAGGAGACAGATGTGTGCCTGAACATCTCTGCTGTAACAGAGAAAGCATTGCATGACCAACAGAAAGGGGAGGTTATGCTGTTGTGGGAGGTTTATTATCTGGGCCTTGAAGGATGAATAGGAATTGGGATCAATGACAGGTGGGTAATGTGATTTCTTGTGTAAGCAAATCCTCTGTCTGATGGCTGGGCTCAATGATCATTATTCCTAGTATATTTAACAATTTATAAAACATTTTCCAAATTTTGTAAGGCAGGCAGGATGAATAATATTATCCCATTTTAGAGAGTGGGAAGCAGGGGCTCAGTAAAGAGAATGGACTTGCCCAGGGTTATGTACTAGAGTCAATAGAAGAGTCAGGACTGGAATCCTTTATACTGACCTCGTGGTCCCCATCTCTGCCATGTCAAGAAAATTATTTGCTGCACCTGACCTGTTTTGGCCCAGGGAGTTTCATGCTGAGTGGTGAGGAGGTCACTATTCTGGAATGAAAACAACTCAGCGAAGCAGCCTGTCCTACCTGTCCTTTCTGGAAGAACCAGAGGCTCCCCCATCCACAGAACCAGGCAGGTCTGCCCAGATGCCCAACTTACCTATTTGCAAAGAGGGAGTTATTGAGATAAACTAAGATAAACTGGTTCTTGGCATCAAAGACCTCTACATTTGTGCCTGCACTTGGCTCAGAGAATTTATGACTAATTTCAGAAATTTTACTTTCACTCCATTCAATCAAACTGGTTTGTGTGGTGAAGCTGTAAGCCAAAACAACAGCTTCAAAAGAGGAAAATATAATTCAAAGACCAGGTTGCTTCAGCTCCATAATGCCAAGTGGTGGGTTGGAATGATTTTGTACCGTGAATAGTCTCCCACTCCTCCTCCCAAGAAATTTCTGTTCCAGCCAAGTCGGTCAGTTTACTAGACCCTGAATGTGCTGCAAACATTCTCATCACCGTAAGAATTTACTCTTATTTATAATGTTTTCCCATCCTACAGTCAGCCTCTGCTTTTTCCAGGTCAGGCCCTCCTCTGAAATCCCACTCATGGCGTCCTGTCTCTGAAGACTTTCTCTCAGTGCCAGCCCTGAGGTCTTTTCCTGCCTTGGGTTCCTGCAGTTCTTGCAAAGCCATCCCATTTTGGTATTTCCTCTCTCTGCCCAGTATGCTTATCATCTATATTTGTGTCTGCCATCTCTTCATCCATGCAGGAGACGGGGTTCCCGGGAGGAGGAGATCAAGTCCATGCTTGATGCCTCTGAGAAATGTCACCTTACTCTGGGCTCTCCATCCTGAATGTGGCCAGGGTGGGTTCCAGGGAGGAGGAGATCAAGTCCATGCTTGATGCCTCTGAGAAATGTCACCTCACTCTGGGCTCTCCATCCTGAATGTGGCCAGGGTAGGGAACTAACTGGAGATAGTTTGGTTGATCCCTAGCAGGCTTGTTTTTAAATGGCAATGTCTCTAGCTGCCAAGAGTTCCAATAAGTAAAAAGTTGGTCTAGACTCCTGCTTGGAGGCAGCTGGGAATCAGAATTATCAGATCACCACTAGCATAAACCTTATTGGACAGCTTTTCCACTGATTTCATTCAACTGATCAGGATTTTGTAGCCCAAAGAGGGACATATCTTTGTTCGAATTCTCTCAGAAAGTTATAAACTGAGGCCCCAAGATTCCTTGTCTGGGTCCCAGGACTCTTTTCCCATCACAATACCTAATCCTTATAAGATGTCTGGCTTCCTGACATTGTCTAAGGACAGAGACCTCCTTTATTTCTTCTTTAGTTATCCATTCTTTGGTTATCAATCCTCAGTTAAGCTTTCCTTTCTATAGCCTAAAGGAACTCAGCTTCCTATGATTGAAAGAAAATAATACTCATTGTAACCTCATATGCTCATCCTAGTACAAGCCACTGGGGAAAGCCTAAGGTATTTTAGATGCAATTTTTACTTATAAAATACATATGGATGAAACTGTTAGCACAAACATAAAGCAGTAAGTGATCAATGTCCTGTCTGCATTAACTGGTCAAACAAATTACCAAAACAGTTCCTCAGAAAGATCTTTCCTATAGGAGTCAGCCCTGGGTAACTATGGATAAAAGCCAACTTTGGTTGGCAGATGACAAAGCCAGGATCCAAGGTCACTGTGAATCAGGGGACTTTCATTGAATTTCCCAAGGATAGAGATCTTGGGAGAGGCAGGGGATGTTTCTGGGGACAGCCACCAATGCTGGCTGCTGCTCTCGTCACCATGGCATGTATACAGCCTTGATTTGTGTCCAGGATGTGCCAAATGAGGGGACATCTCTGTCTTCTTCCCTAATTCCTTGTGTTCTTTTACTGATGGATGTGGAATGTCACAGTAACATCCACTGCAGACCTACTGTGGCAAATCAGTTTATAGGTTAGTTGAGTAGTGTGTGTTTTTAACACACGGTGCTGCTTTAATATGGAGAAGGCAATGGCACCCCACTCCAGTACTCTTGCCTGGAGAATCCCAGGGATGGGGGAGCCTGGTGGGCTGCCGTCTTTGGGGTCGCACAGAGTCGGACACGACTGAAGCAACTTAGCAGCAGCAGCTGCTTTAATAAATGTGTCTGTTCCCAGTGTGTGATTATTGTTTCTTCTTTCTTCCCTTTCCCTAAAAGATCAAGGTTCCATTTTATACCAAAAAGGTATAAACACTCATGTTGGAATAAGGTTTGGCTGTCCCCACCAGTTCATGCTGTATCCATCCCCACGCATGTGACATTAAATATGCTGCTGCTGCTGCTAAGTCACTTCAGCCGTGTCCAACTCTGTGCGACCCCATAGACGGCAGCCCATCAGGCTCCCCCG
Organism: Bison bison bison; assembly: GCF_000754665.1. NCBI lineage: Eukaryota > Metazoa > Chordata > Mammalia > Artiodactyla > Bovidae > Bison > Bison bison. The sequence continues at coordinate 1,473,835 of NW_011494742.1, read as the reverse complement.
TCCCTGGGATTCTCCAGGCAAGAACACTGGAGTGGGTTGCCATTTCCTTCTCCAATGCATGAGAGTGAAAAGTGAAAGTGAAGTCGCTCAGTGGTGTCCGACTCCCAGCGACCCCACGGACTGCAGCCCACCAGGCTTCTCCGTCCCTGGGATTTTCCAGGCAAGAGTGCTGGAGTGGGGTGCCATCGCCTTCTCTGATTAAATATGCATTGCCCTTGAAAGCCTTCCATGTGCTATAGCAATAGACACAGTGGCCCTGTCTATTAAAAGATCCTGATGACATACCAGTTTGACTATGGTTATTATAATATAAAATGCCTATTCAGTAACCAATTTGAAAAAACAGGGTTGAAGAAACCCAACTCTTCAGGACTTGGGATGGTTTTCCTTTTTCTTCCCCCTTTTATCAGTATGTATAAAATATGCTAATTACATTAGAAGACTGTTCTCTCAGAGTCTCTAGGGAGTCTTCTCTGCTCTTTCGGGTCAACAAGCATGGCTGCACACAATCCCTGTTACAGTGTCTCCATGCTGGTCTATTGGCCCTCCCCGTAGATGCCTTTGGTCTCTGCTGCACATGTGTCTGGCTGGGTTTCCAACAAGGACCTGTGTCTCACACTTGTAATCTCCCTGCTCCTCCAGCAGGTAGCACAGTTTCTTGCAAACTGCAGAATTAAGAAGACATGATAATTATTTAATAACTGAAATGCTTTTCTAATTACTTGACATCCTGACCCACGGAAAAGATGACCCAGAGATCAGATTATTCAGGGTTTTATTTTTCTCTGCAAATGAAAATTTAATGATGCAGAATAGCTTTCCAACCTGTGGGCCACTGACCCCTGGGAAGATGGAGGAGTTATTTCAAGGAGATTTCAATATGTACATAAATATTTTCTTCACAAACACACGAGAAAAGTACAAATAGTATCATTTGGGCTCTTCCAACTACTCTGCCATTTTCACAGCATTTATTTTTGTTATTTTTATTTATTTTAGCATATTTATTTATTTGTTTATTGGCTGCAAGGCATGCAGGATCTTAGTTCCCCAATCAGGGATCAAACCCATCTTCCTGCAGTGCAAGCATAGTCCTAACCACTGGACCACCAGGGAAATCCTTATTTATTTATTTACTTATTTATTAAAATGTCTGGTGAGTGAGTCAGTGATTGAACAAATCTTCTGAAAGCTGTATTTTATTTTATTATTTTTCATTATTTTTTGGCCGCACTGTATGGCATGTGGGATCTTAGCTCTCTGACCAAAGATCAAACATTGGAAGGATGGAGTCGCAACCACTGGACTGCCAGGAAAGCACCCTTCTGCAGCATTTAGCTTGTGGCTTTGGAACTTTTGTTAAAATGCAAACCTTAGGTGATAGTTGGTCTGCATATTGGGAGGGGGTGATCATTCTTCAGGCAGTGAATGAAAAATCTATACTTGGTATTGGGAGCAAAAGAGGAGACAGGGTGCTGAGTGCCGAAGGAAAGAGAGTACTTCCCTACAGGTGCTACCCCTGGGAGCCCTGAGCTGTAGGTGACACTTCGGATAGGCTCTCAGTGGATTCAGCTGCTGAAGAGAAGGACTCTGAGGCTCACAAAGTTCAAGAACCACCTCGGGTAAAGGCTCCTGTTCCTTATTTCATTTAGGAATGTGGATTAGCACACTCATTAGCACATTATCATGGACCAAGGCACGCCCTATTAGAGAATACATGTGTTTCTTTTCCCTCAGGGAGTCAATCAGAAACTGAGAGGCAGAAACCACCCCTGGGAGTCATTTCACAAATAGTCTTCATGGTCAAATACTTCCCACCTGACCAGGGACAGGGGCTGGGAAAGGGCCGATCTGCTGGAGACAGAAGTGGCTCCAGGGAGGGATGGAGTGGAGGAGGCCAAAGCATTTCAGGAGCAACAACAAGGTCTGGGTGAGGGGCAGGAAAGAGCATGGAGGTGGGGAGACAGGATGCAGTGGTCAGTGAGCATGCGGTAAGGAAGGTATCTGAGGTCCCTGCCCCTCCTCAGGGCACTCAAGGCTGAGTCAGGTCAATAGACTATTTAATGTCATCACCGCTTCCCAGCTGAATGTGTTTTTCAAAGGTCACAGAATTTCAAACTCTTACTCTTGAGGTGCACTTGGATGTCATCTAGTCTTACCTCCACCCATGGTAGGAATCTCTACCTCAAGATTCTAAATAGCCTTGACTTGAATTCTTCCAGTGATGGAGAACCCACTGCTTCTTGAAGCCCTTGTTCCTCTGTGGATGTGTTTCATTATCAGGGCTTTCTCCCCCTGACTCTCTGATGCTCTCTCTTCTCAAGGTCTCCCCCGTCCATCACAACCTCTCCCTCCAACCGACCATGCACTACCCCAGATCTACCTGACCCCAGCACTTAACACACTTACACCCACTACTTGAAATTTAGAACTCTAAATTAGGCCTGCTTCTCTGCCTAAGTCACCAGCTTAGGGTTTCTTATTATATTAATTGCTGTGTGTAGCCGAGATGATTTTTTTTTCCTGCCAGCTTTCCCCTCAGCCTTATTATTGTTCAGAAACCATAAAACTGAAAACTGCATTTTTATGACTCCATGTGACCTTCAGAGTTTTAGACACGGCTAACTCCTGCTTGGCTATAATATTTTGGCTCATTAATTTCAGAGAAGATATTCCGATTTATAATTTTATTAAGTTTCTGAGGATTCTTAATACTGTGTTTCTAAATATGATGAACTTCTCTCTACCAAATTTTAATTAAGGAGCATATTAAATCCTCAATTAATGCTTTCAGTAATGCATATTTAATATCCAATAACATTTGATCAGGATCCTTTCAGCGAGAAAGGGCCTGGGGCTTTCAGGATCCTTGGTTTTCCCTGGCCAGTAGGACAGCCACATCTTCCCTCCAGCCTCTCTGTGCCCATCACGAGGCCCTGGTCATGAACACAATGAACACCGTCATTACCACAGTAGCCGCCCCACTGGAGTGAGCAAGAGGCACAGTGGAGATTTTCTGAACAAACTGGTCCACAGGGCATAGAGGAACTTCTAAAATTATGTACTTTAAAAATATTTTCTTTCCTCTTTTCAACTCTAATCCAATTCCCGATACATAGGAATGGCATGCCTTAGTGTGGGTATCTGCAAACATGTCCTGTAAAGGGCCGAGTGCTAAATATTTCAGGTAATGGTGGGCCCTTCAGCCTCTGTCCCAGCGCCTCAGTTCTGCTCTTAGAGCACAAAAGCAGCTGCAGGCAATCCATAGAGGGACTGGTGGCTGTGTTCCAACAGAACTTATTGATGGACATGGAAATTTGAATTTCATATAATTTTAACATGACATGAAGTACTATTTTAATTTTCCAACCATGAAAAAGTGTAAGAACAATTCTTAGCTCGTGATTTGGCCAATGGCCATAGTTTGCTAACACTTTCTTGAGTAGAAATAGTCCAGACCTGAGGTTAAGGGGGTCCAGGGTCTCATTCTAGCTCTGCCACGAGGTTAGTGAGAGACTTGCAGAAAAGCCACTGCACTCTCTTTGGAACCAGATTTTCACTTGTAAAATAAATGTTTGGTCTGAATGGCATCTAAGATCCTTTTCTAAGGATATGTGATTTCTTCCACAGCAGGAACTTGCTCATATGCTGTTTCTAGAGGCCCCAAGAGCCATCTGTTCTTATGTTCTTCTTGTTTCTTAAGCAACCCCTCTCGACCACTGGAAGGCTAATCGGAAGGAGAACAAAAGTCACCAGGCCAGATCAGGAATGTCCTAGGCTCATGGCCTGTACTTTGGGAGACAAGAGGTTCCTTCTGGACTTGGTTGCAACAGAAAAGATTTCTCCTTCTGCTTTCTTTGACTCCATTCTCTTGCAAATTTCAGAATCTTCATCCTGAAAACCCACCCAGGGAGGGCTGACCCTGGGAGAGGTTCATAAAATTAGAAGCAAACAACACAACAGCCCTTCCAAGGGCTGAACTTCAGCTATATTCAAGCCCTCAAGAAGACCCAACTTCCTCCAGCCTCCCACTTTGATTCTCTCTCCCTTCTTCAACCAGGTCTGTCCCTTCATAGTCTGATGGTGATGGTGGTTTAGTCACTTAGCCATGTCCAACCCTTGCAACTTCATGGACTGTAACCCACTAGGCTCCTCTGTCCATGAAATTTTCCAGGTAAGAATACTGGAATGGGTTGCCATTTCCTACTCCAGGGAATCTTCCCAACCCAGGGATCCAACCAAATCTCCTGCGAATCCTGCATTGGCAGGTGGATTCTTTACCACTAGCACCACCTAGGAAGGCCCTTCATAGCCTACTTCCTGTGAAAACCTACCCTCAGGATAAGGACATCATTTGATCATTCACGGTGGAATAAGGACAGTTGTTGAAAACTTGTAACACTGGAGAAAGCTGGAGGAATTGGGCTTTGATCATTATAAAAGCAAATACTTAATGGGGCCTTACTATGTGCTGAGCTCTGCATGTACATTTGCACATACACATGTATGTGTGTGTTTTCCCACCTAAGATCCCCATTTTGCAGATGAAGAAATAAAGGCTAAAAGAATATTAGTAACTTGGCCAAGAAGATCACCTATTAAATGGTGATCTGAACCCATGCAGTCTGACTGTAGAGCTGCCACTCTTCCGTTATACTGTCTCTGGAATGGTAAGATTTGGGGAATCGACAAGTGGAAGAAGAAAAGTATTTGCAAGAGCTTGCATGAACCACTGTATCATACACGCTGTGTAGCTGCCACACATCTTGTCTCTGGGGAGGTTGTCTCTCCGGTCACGTGCCTCTCTTTCCTCATTCACAGTTTGCCAAGAGGGAGGATACTCGTGTACTGGAATCCAGGAGGTGGTCTTCCTTAGAGCTGCTGGTTCTGCCTCCTTCTCTTCCTCTCAGGTTACCTTCCCATCTCTTGCAGTAGCATTTCATCCAGATGGCCAAATAATAATTTCATTATAAAAATAATTGGTTAAGTAAAGCTAATATTTATGATTTATACTCAGAATTTTTTCCCTAGTTCTGAACATAGCAAAAACATAACACTTTAAAATGCCACCGAGGCCATCTGTTTGTTTCCTATCAGTTCTTGACGTCATTTGAGTGCTTCGGTTATTTTAGGGTTTCTATAACTGTGATCACACAAGGAGGCATTTCAGAGCGTTAGGACCACCGAACAAGGGACTGACTTGCAAGGCACTTAGAGGTCATGTACTTCACCCTGGCCTGTTCTCCAAGTACTTTTTTCTGACAGGTAGAGTTCAGCATACATTTTGGAGCTTCCTGATCAAATGGTTGAAAGATTTTTTTTTTTTTAGTAGGAATTTCTTCCTCCCCCTCTATGTCAGTGAATTTCTCCAACCAGAAACATCTACCCCTGTGTCCAGGTTCTGCCCTCTGAACCTACACAGAATAAGGTGTGTGACATGAGCAGATGTTCCAAAATTTTAAAACCATGATCATGTCATTTTGGACATGATCCTTCCTTATTCCAGAAGGAACATCCTCTATTCTTTGAAAGGCCTCTCCAACAATCTGGCATTGATAATGCACACTTTCCTAAACTTTCTCCTCCCATTGGCCTCCAGGCTCCTCTTAACATGGGTGACCATAATTCTTTAAGAATTTTGAGAATTTTCATCTCATCTGATTTTTACAACCACCCTGTGAATAGGGGGACACCATGATTCCCATTGAACAGGTGAGGACACTGATACGAAGGTAGATGAAGCCAGGTGTTCAGCATCATTCCTTGGGTTCTTTACAGTCCAGTGAGGGGTTGCTCCCTGTCCAGTGCTCTTTTCTTTGCAGCCAAGTATCAACTCATGCAGAGAACCTGGTAATAGAGGTGCTCAAGAGTATTTGTTTTTTTTTTTTTTTTTATTTTTATTGTTTACTTATTTGAAATGAAATACCTCAGACATACATACTAGAAGAATATAACCAGTACCTTAACATATGTAGATACAGTTGACATGTGCTCTGTGTCACTGCATGTAACAGTAAGACATATGATCATATAGTTCTCTGGAAGGGAACACCCTCCACACTCAAGGAGACTGCTATGGAGCACAGGAAGATCACAGCAGTAGCTCAGAGGGAGTGTGAAGACTGTTGCTAGAGTTCAAGTCATAGAAATAGAAAGCCAACTCTGCTTTGAAGATGTGTGCAGAGAAGTGCCCTGCTCCCCTGGGGGTGACAAAAAGACCTGGGTACGGATCTGAAGATTTGCCAGTCGAAGAGGCTCAGGCAGTTATTTATTTTTTTATTAGAGTAGCCTTGCTTTACACTGCTGTGTCAATTTCTACTATTTAGCAAAGTGTCTATTTAACAAAATGTCTATTTAGGAGGTTTCCCTTTTCTCTGCACCTGCTCCTGCATTTATCATTTGTAGATTTTTGATGGTGGGCATTTTGACTGAAGTGAGGTAATAATTCTTTGTAGCTTTGATTTGTATTTCTCTAATTTAGTGATGCTGAGCATCCTCTCATGTGTTTGTTGGCCACTTGTATGTCTTCTTTTGAGAAATGTCTACTTAGTTCTTCTACCCCTGTTTTGACTGGGTTGTAAGTTTTTTCTTTTTCTTTTTCATATTGAGCTTCATGAGTTGTTTACGTATTTTTGGAGATTAATTCCTTGTTAGTTGCTTCATTTGCAAATATTTCTACCATTCTAAGGTCTGTCTTTTTTTCTTCTTATTGGTTTCCTTTGCTTTGCAAAAGCTTTTAAGTTTAGTTAGGTCCCAGGAATACTCCCAACCTCATTCTATGTGGCCACCTGGTACCAAAACCAGACAAAGATAGCTCAAAAAAGGAAAATTACAGGCCAATATCACTAATGAATATAGGCACAAAAATCCTCAACAAAATACTGGCAAACCAAATTCAACAACACATTAAAATAGTCATATACTATGATCACGGAGAAGGCAATGGCAACCAACTCCAGTACTCTTGCTTCGAAAATCCCATGGACGGAGGAGCCTGGTAGGCTGCAGTCCATGGGGTCGCTAGGAGTTGGACACGACTGAGTGACTTCACTTTCACTTTTCACTTTCATGCATTGGAGAAGGAAATGGCAACCCACTCCAGTGTTCTTGCCTGGAGAATCCCAGGGATGGTGGAGCCTGGTGGGCTGCCGTCCATGGGCTTACACAGAGTTGGACACGACTGAAGCGACTTAGCAGCAGCAGCAGCATACTATGATCAGGTGGGATTTATCCCAGGGATGCAAGGATTCTTCAACATATATAAATCTGTCAATATGATGTAAGATGCAGAAATAGCTTTTAACAAAAGGCAACAATCATTTATGATAAAAACTCTCCAGAAAGTGGGCACAGAGGGAACCTACCTCAACGTAATAAAGGCCATATACAACAAACCCACAACAAACATAATTCTCAATGATGAAAAAATGAAAGCATTTCCTCTAAGATCAGGAACAAGACAAGGACCTCCACTCTTATCGCCATTATTAAACATAGTTGTGGAAGTCCTGGCCATGGCAGTCAGAGAAGAAAAAGAAGCAAAAGGAATCCAAATTGGAAAAGAGGAATTAACACTGTCACTGTTTGCAGATGACGTGATACTATACTCAGGCAGTTATTAAAGCAGAGGCAGGTCAGCTTTTGCAGGAAGAAGCAAAGAGGATAGTAGAGTCCAGTAGATTGATTACCAGCAAGTTGACTTGAGGGTTCCATTGAGGAGGCTTATAGGCACATGGAATTCCCTGGTGGTTCAGCTGGTAAAGAATCTGCCTGCCATGCAGGAGACCCAGGTTCGATCCCTGTGTTGGGAAGATGCCTTGGAGAAGGGCATGACAACCCACTCCAGTATTCTTGCCTGGAGAACTCTGTGGACAGGTGAGCCTGGTGGGCTACAGTCCATGGAGTTGCAAAGAGTCAGACACAATGGAGCAACTAACACTTTCACTTTCATAAGCACATAGCACAGAAGAGACAGTGGTCTTTCCCTCGGCACTGCATGTTAGCTTAGGGAGATGTGGGGTGAAGGCTACTGACCCAGAAGGGGAAGTCCATAAGCCCACATGTGAGGTTTGAACAGATTATTCCTGTGTGTCTGCCAGTTTCAGACACTTGGGAGGTACTGAGAATACAGATAGAAGACTCAGATTTGGTATCTACTCAGAAAGTTAGGGGCTTCCCAGGTGGTACTAATGGTAAAGAACCCACCTGCCAACACAAGAGACATAAGAGATACAGTTTCGATCCCTGGGTTGGGAAGATGCCCTGGAGGAGGGCACGGCAACCCACTCCAGTATCTTGCCTGGAGAATCCCATGGACAGAGGAGCCTGGCAGGCTACCGTCCGAAGAGTCAGACATGATTGAAGTGACTCAGCATGCATGCATGCACAGAAAGCTAGAGCAAGAAAAGTAAAAAAGCATCGTAGGTGTTGGACTTTTTGTTTGTTGTTGTTTAGTTCCTAAGTCATACCTGATTCTTTTGTGACCCCATGGAATTAAAAAGTAGAAGTAAATATATGGTGGAAGGTCCATGGTGGTGAGTAGCAACACCAGAAGTTGAAGTAAAAAGTCAGAACCAATGGTAGGGAACCTCAAGCGCCAATCAAAGGAGCTGAAACATCACCCAGTAACAGTGTCAGGACACTTAAACAATTTGTGACGGTTTAGGCATCACTAACCCTAAATACTTTATCTCAATTATCCCCATATTCTTATTGCCATTTTATGGAAGAGGGAACTGGGCACAAAGAGGTTAGGAGACTTGCCCCAAATCTTCCAGCAAGTAAGTGGCAGAGTAAGGCTTTAGACCTCAGCAGGGTGGCTACAGTTTCTGGACTCCTAACCACTATGCCATATAGGATCTGGGGATTGCTGAATAAAGACTAGTGAAAGACTCATAGTTTGTGTTTGTTTGTTGTTTTTAATCTCAATGCCTGTCCTCACACTGAACATTCAGATTCCATGCATGTGAATGACTCTTTGGGTAAATCTGATGTGCACACATCTGGCTGACAGTCACTGCTCTCAGCGTTAGGAACCATTAGGATTTTCTGATTAAGCCCAACAACAATCCCAAGGTTGAATGTTTGCATGAGGAAGTGTCACAAGCAAAGCAGTATTTTAGCAGAACTGATCTGGCCATTGTGCCTAGCAGAGACTACGAAAGTCGAGAAAGCTGAGGTGGGGAGAAAGTGGCAGACTGTTCAGAGGCCAAGTCTTAGGAAAGGAGGGATTGGGCCTGCAGAATGGAACAGAAATGAAATAAGCCATTGACACTGGAGACCAGCTAGGGCTGTGTAAAGAGAGTCACGGATGTCTTCAAGTCGGGAATATTTAGGGAGTGACAAAGTCCTCATGATGCTGAGAGCACCTTAGTGATTCACAGGTGGGCTCCCATTCGAAGCCCTGCTCCATCTAGTACATGCTGTATGACCACAGGGAAGCCAATTAATAATATTTCTGTACTTTGCTTGGTTCATTTGTAAAATAAAAATAAAAAGAGCACCTCCGCTGTTGAGTGAGACATATATTCCCTAGTGGCTCAGATGGTAAACAGTCTGCCTGCAATGCAGGAGACCAGGGTTCAATCCCTGGACTGGGAAGACTCTGTTTAAAAGGAAATGGCAACCCACTGCAATATTCTTGCCTGGAGAATCCCATGGACAAAGAAGCCTGGCAGTCTGTGGGGTTGAAAAGAGTCAGATACAACTGAGTGACTTCACTTTCACTTTTCACATATATATTTACACATATACTTCACTTTCACTTTTCACATAGTGTTTAGAGGAGTGTTTTGCTCATAGAATGTGCTAAGTAAGTACTATCTCTTATTATTTTTATTGGTAGAAGACGGAAATGGGTCTGTGGGCAATGTGAGAGACAATAAACTAAGATTTAGAGATTTTGGCCTTAGATGTGTTAAGATCTCTGATCCTACTACAGGCTACCTTCAGACTAGGGAAAAGAAACCCTGCTTTTTTTCAAAATAACAGCAGCTTCATTTTCAATGAAAATGATGCTAATTACTGGGTATTGACCCAAGATGAATTTCTCTTTGATGAACTACATACCGCTCTTCAGAAAACCTAGCCAAATCATCTCAAATACCAGGAAGTGTGGGGTAATGCAGTAAATTGGGGGAAAATGTGTATCAGAAGAAATTATTGCTACAAAAATATTTTCAGTAAGTTTGTTCCCTTCATAAATAGTGTGAATGGAATGCCTGAGCAATCAGCTGAAAGCCCGATCTTCTCTGTGGGCTAATTGCTCGTCTGGTTAGTGCAGAATTTAATTTGTGCTATTGTGCAGGCAAGGCTGAGAGCGTGAAATAAACAATGTGTGTTAATTTCACGTTTTCCAGTCTACTTAGCCAAAGAGAAAGCTTGGGCTCCTCTCACGCCTCACCCCACCCCCTCCCCAGCTTCTCATCCTGGAACCAGCAGACCACAGAGGGGAGGGATATTTGCTAACTATAGGTGTGGGATTCTTACTGCAAGACCAAAGGCTCAGGAAAGCCAGTTGACCTGGGCAGTGAGGCTGGCCAAGAAACACGCAGTGCTCCCTCACCCACTCCACACCTAGGGCTGGTGCTGAGATTTTTCTTCTGAGATGAATGGGCATCTGCTGGGACCCAGGCAGCTGGCTCTACACTCTCATGTTCAAGGATGCCTCTGATCTCCTGTGGAGCTGCTTTTATAAGAGCAAACAGAGCTACCCAACTGAATGATATCCATGCTGAATGGATTAACTGGATGAGATGAGAGGATCCTTCTCTACTGAGGGCAGCAGAGGTAGCTTTATGGAGAAGCAGAAAAGATGCCCCCTCTAGGCTGAAACTTGAGGGAGATTAAGCAGGCCTCCCCTGCCCCTGGCCTCCCTCCTACTCCACTCTAAAAATCAGACAAGTCAGAAGATCTGGGCTTCTTTCCCTGTGACTGAAGGCGTGAGGCCCAGGAGAAGGGACCTGCTCAGGGTCAGGGTGGCAGTCAGTAGCCTGACCAGTCAAGGATGTGAGCAGAGACTTCAGTCAGGCTGCCTGAATTCAAATCCTGGTTCTAGCCAGTTGCATGAGTTACTTATCCCTCTCAATTTCCTCATTAATAAAATGAGGATAAAAATAGCACACACTTCACAAGGATATGAGTATCACAATAGTTAATATATGTGAAGCACTTAAAATAGGACCTGGCAGAATGTAAGTGCTCAGTATATGTTAGTTATTATTAATGTTAGTTTAGAATATTCTAAATTTCTAGCCTGTTGGTACTGTTTGTATTGCACGAATGGGTGTGTGATCAGATATTCCTCTCCCCCCCAGAAAGGGGGAACTCTGTTCCTTTGCCTTCATTTTTTCATCTGTGCTGCTTGTATTATTAAAATCTAGGAGGAGAATTCCCGTATTTGGAAATGCTTGCGTGCTCTTTTAATTGAGAGAAGAGCATAAAAACTAAAGTCATTGATGGAAATCCTCATGCAGGTAGGAAGTTTGCCTTGACTCTGCTCCCTAGTGACAGCACAGATGGACACACAGCGCATTTTGGATGGGTGGAGAACCAGCAGGGGGTCCAACGAGAAAGGCCAGATTGCAAGGCTCCAGAGGCCAAAAGACTGAGTGGAAAAAAATCTTACCCTTCAGGCCTTCCTTATTGATGGGAATGGCTGACATTTCTTTTCAGGAGAAACCCAGGTCAGTCTTATTTTAACTCAGTGGCACGAGGAAGAGCCACCTTACCCTGGCCTAAGAGACATTGCTGTATGAGCTCCCCATGGGACCTTGATAAAAGCTATGCCCCTGCCTTGGACTGGCTACTGTACCATACACTGCAGATACCAAGGTTGTGTCCCCAGGGAGGCCACAATCCATCCTGCTCTTTCCTATACTACACTAGGCCAGCAAGGGATTGAGGGACTCACTCCAGGTCACACAGCTGGGATGTGACTTCAGGTCTCCAGACTTGAGTCCTCTTCTCTCTCCACTATACTGATCTACCCCTCCAAAAAGTAAGGGATATTTGTCCTAAAGAACCTGTTCTACTGGCTGCCGGTAATGAAAGGGAAAAAAGCCCATTTTATAATAGTGTAAGCTGGAGCTGTGTAACCTGAAGATGAAAGAACAAAAACACAGTCACAGTGTTGCAATTGCAGACTTGGAGTCTCCGAAAAGCAATACTATCAATAAAGTGGCCAATAACCATGGAGTGCCTAGTGCATGCAAGTCCCTGGGCGGGAGTTATGAGAGGGGTTCAGAGGTGAGAAAGAGGCTGTCCCTGCCTTCTGGGGCATCCAGACTCCAGGAGAAGATAAAGTGAGTATCCACGGAAGAAAACTTTATGTTAGCATGTGGCAGCTATTACCGGAGCTGCACAGACCAGATGTGACTTAGAATTTGAGAGGAGGTTAGAGTCTGTTAATGCCAGAAGGGATTTAAACCAGAGATAAGAGAAGCAGTTAAGAAGTGACCCCAGGAAGTACATCACTGGCTGCCTGACAACAAGAAGAACTGTATCTCGCTGCAGGGAGGAGCCATAAGGGAAAGCTTTCCACAGCAGGGGAAATCAGGGAGGGGCCTCAGGCAGAAAGAATTTGAGTCATTGGAGGATTGGAACAGGGAATTCCAAACAGGAGAAATGTCAAGATCAAAGGCACAAGAAAAGGTAGGACTATCACAAATCTATCCTCAGTTGTAGTCTAATTGGAAAGGTCATTTGGCTCTGAAGACAGACAGACTTTGACATTCATAGATGGAAAAGATGGTTGTTTAAGAGCTTCATGCAGCAGAAGGAGCGGGGTAGAAATGAAGTGGGGTTCGAATTGATACACTGCCGGGACACATTTCTCCATGACTCCCCTGCCCAGCCAGCACTCACAAGTTAGACAATGAGTTGAGCTTTATTGGACAGGTAGAACAAGGGACTGGGAACGTCCTTGACTTGATGGGACCTGCGAAGTTCCCCTGGTTAACTGTTTCCTCCTAGCTCAGAACCATCCATGGCCTATGTATGCTGTTACTCCTCGCTTGGGACTTAAGGGTTTCCTGAAAGCAGTGTTGGCAGGAAGAAAGAGGGAATGAGGTGAAATCTACAGTGACCCTTCAACCCTCCCACAATCTTCAAGCAGGCATGGGATGAGAGTTTCTGCTCTTCAAGTTTCCCTTGAAGTTCACTGGCAAATACTTTCATCTAGATACAAATACATCAAAGAAGGTAAGAGGCAGAGAGGAAAAGGTAGCACACAGCGCCTCCAGGAAGCCCTATTTCATCATCCGCTCGAGTGAGAAGCTGCCCTGTGAGAATGTGAGAAGCCCCAGGAGGGGACTGCCATTAATTGCCGTCCATACTCGGGAGTGGTTCATGTTGTCGGACATCTCTTGGTGCCCTCTTCCTGGAAGTAGTCACCTCTGGAAGAAGTAGGAGGTCTACATTCAAAGACTCTGGGAGAAACATGTGTGACCTCCCTCCCCATTCTATTTCTTCCCTGCCTTGGTACCTGTGGAGCAAAAAAAAAAACAGAGGAGAAGGACACAGAAGTTGAGGGGTCAGGCGGGTACTCAAGGTGACTTCTCTGACCCCATAATTTTTAGCAGGTTGAGGTGGGCTCTGTCTCCAACTTTCCTTTCTGAGAAAGCCCAAGAAAGATTTACCTGATGTGTCAATCCAAAAAGACCCTCTAGTCAGTTAGTTAGTTTGGAGAAAGCAATGGCATCCCACTCCAGTACTCTTGCCTGGAAAATCCCATGGATGGAGGAGCCTGGTGGGCTGCAGTCCATGGGGTCGCTAAGAGTCGGACACAACTGAGCAACTTCACTTTCACTTTTCACTTTCATGCATTGGAGAAGGAAATGGCAACCCACTCCAGTGTGCTTGCCTGGAGAATCCCAGGAATGGGGGAGCCTGGTGGGCTGCTGTCTATGGGGTCGCACAGAGTCAGACACGACTGAAGCGACTTAGCAGCAGCAGCAGCAGTTAGTTAGTTCAGTCGCTCAGTCATGTCCGACTCTTTGCGACCCCATGGACTGCAGCATGCCAGGCCTCCCGGTCCATCACCAACTCCCAGAGTTTACTCAAACTCATATCCCTTGAGTCGGTGATGGACCCTCTAAAGTAAAGTAAATGACAGGTGGCAGGAGGCTGCCTGTCACTGCCGTGCCTGAGAGAGTAAGCAGAGGAAAGAGGGAAGAGCAGGTCAGAGCAGGAGGAACACAGACCTCAAGGGTCCAGCTGGGGAGGTGCAGTGGCTTGCCTCAAAGCGGCACAGCTAGTTATTTTGCTAAATGAATCAACCCGCCTGGCATTTGAAAGCTTCCAACATGTAAAATTGGGTTGGTGGTGTACACTGAAAGAAACAGACTGCTTGAACGTGCCTGAGAATCAGGCAAAGATTTCTTTTCCTTGGGGTTCCTAACACCAAGAGAGCCTGAACTGTGACTCCTTATGATGCTTGGACCTCCCTGGACTTTTGAACATCTCCAAATGTAGATGCTGATCTCTGAGATGAAGAGACAAGAAAAATATAGCTCTGCCCTGTGAGGTCACCAACTCACATGGGTGACCTGAGTGACTCATTCCTATGCTGAGCGTCTCCAAGTAGAACTGCCAATTCCCAAGACTATTCTGTCCTTCCAGAACCAGTTCAAGGCCTCTGCTCCATGAAGTTAACTTCAAGTAGCCAACACTAGTCCATGCATTCTTTTTCCCAGAGGCCCTCTAGTGAAAGCTTCCACTTGAGAAGGGTTCCTAGGCCCTGAGTTATTCATGGTTTTCCTCATTTACATTCACATCTAATCTATGAAGTGAAGCATTTCTCTATTTACTGATTGAAAAACTAAAACTTGAAGATACTAAGGAATCTGAACTATAGTCAAGCTGATTCCTGGATTTGAGCTCTGGACCACTGCTTTCGAGTACCTCTTCCAGTCTTAGCTATGTGCACTGTGGCTTTAGTATTAAAACCCTACCTTGGGTTATGTCTGAGATTTCTGGACTGTGTAGAAATATATACACATCCCTTCTTCAGGGAACTTGCAATCTAGATAGATAAATAAAACATTTGAAAAGATAGTTAAAACCCAGGGTACACGTACTCACACTGTATCATAATATCAAGCAATATTTATTGAGCATCTAGTATGTCCCAAGTATGGCACTGAGCTCCTAAATGTCTCAAAAGAAAGATGCCTCTGCCCCAGTGAAGCTCATAGTTCACTGAGGGAGTTGGTCCTTAGCGAAGAAGTTTGCAAATGGCTAAATATTAATAATTTACAGTGTGATTGTTAGGGAGAGAAGAAGCTGTATGCTGTGAGAGAGAATAATGGGGGGCCTGATTTAGGTGGAAGGTCAAAGAAGGCTTCCCTTCCGAAGTGTCATTTTAGCTGAGATTTGAAAGATGGGCCAGAGCAGGTGAAATTTAAAAAGCTTGGGATCTGGGATGGAATAGTTCCTGGTCAGAACCCTCAGACAGAAAGAAACATGGAACTTTAGAGAAACACACCTAAGCAAAGCAGCCAGCTGTGTGCCTGCAGCTTTCCCATCCTTTTCTGGGCCTCTGGAGCCCCTGGGCCTCACACTCTGAATGCTCAGGGCTTAGCAGATGGTTCCCCTTCTGT
>NW_011494742.1:1455203-1458136 GCF_000754665.1 Bison bison bison | reverse complement strand
TCTGCACCTCTGCTTTATTTCTACGACGTTATCCACAGCTTCAATCTGAGCTTGACCTCTTGCTCTGTTCGTTTTCTTCTTTCAGTCATGATGGGGGCTTATGGACCATTGGACAATGGGACTTATGGTTCATCTCTCTAAAGAGGGGGCCACTGGGGCCAACAGAGACCCTCCGGAGAGCTCTGCTTCTGTTTTTGTCTCCCCTTCTCCAGTCTCCGTGGGAGCTAGGACCTGGGAAGACTGTAAACTGTATACATTATTTCCTTTTTGATTAGGTGAATAAATAACTTGATTGAGACGCGCCTCTTTGGAGGACGATGCTGGCAGGCTTCCAGGAGTGGGAGGCAGCTGGCTCTGAGTACAGAGGAGGTGGCAACAAAGACCTGAAGGACAGATACATCAAGGACAGGCTTAGGATCCTGCCTGGCCCTGGGAAGGACCAGCCAGAAACATTTAGGGAAAGAGGTTTGCCCCTGTCCTGCCCTGCGAGGGAAGCTTCAGGTTTGGGTTGCTTTTGCAAACGCTGGGACATCTGTTCCAGCCTACCGCCCTCCTGAGGGACAAGCTTCAGCTGGGAGGAGTGCATGGACACAGGCTCTGGGCACCTGACAACAATCGAGCTTCTCAAGTGGGCACACACAGTAGGTCCCTGTAGAAAAGGTCTCAACACACAGTAGGTCCTTGCTGAGTATCTCCATATGTACGGGGCATAGAGACATTAGTACACGGAGTACATTCACTGGTCTTTGATCCATGCTTCTCTCTGCTGCTTTCTAAATTTGAAGTGTGAGTCTAAGTTGAGGTCCTCTATCTTTCTCCTACCCAGGGGACACCATTCACCATCTGCAAGCCTCCCACAGTGGCCCTGCCCCACCTGAGAGCTATGACAAGCTGGTTCTAACCACCCATGCTGCCCTGTAGCAAATGGGGAGGGGTGACATGTTAGATGTTGATTCAGGTACAAGTCCCAAGGCAAGTCCTAGCTATGAGACTCACTACTCTGAAGACAGGGGGATGACAGTCCTGAGTTTGGACACTCAGATCTAAGGCATCTGGAACTGGCTTTTCAGTACAAAATTGGGTTTCCTTGCTTGTTACTGATCTACCACTGGATATCTGTTCCCTGGGATTAAGTTAAAGTGATTTCAGAAATCTTCTATTAAAACATCCCTAAGATGTAAAACACATTAGTCCAATTTCAGTCATTAACACCTTAATTGGTTAGAGAATAGTTGACGACTGTCCTTTAGGACAGATCTTCCTGAGTGGCTCAGTGGTAAAGAATCCTGCAATGCAGGAGATGCAGAAATGTGGGTCATAAAGATCCCCTGGAAGAGGATATAGCGACATACTTCAGTAATCTTGCCCAGAAAACCCTATGGACAGAGGATCCTGGTGGGCTACAGTCACTGGAATCACAAAAGAGTCATACACAACTGAGCGATTAAACAACAATAGCAACAATCCTTAAAGGCCAAGGAGATATATGAGGACTTAAAATAACTTACTACCATTTATGGAGCCCACTTTCAGCCCAGGGGAGCACTGGGTCCCTCATATATGACTTCCTCTTCAATTCTCAGGATTTGAACCCAGGCTTGTATGGTGCTGCCCACTATGCCATTTCCACTATTCCAGCTGCCTCTATCCCCTTGAAGGGGATGTTGGAGAAATGATCCTGTTTGAGGGAGATGTTGGCCCTGGAGATCCTCAGAGAGAGCGCCTCTGAGTACCTGGGCACCTAGGATGGAAGGGGAGGCAACACTGTCCTGATTTGACTGTGGTCAGCCTGCGGTCCATGCCTTCCCTTGTGATCCCACACCGTGTACTCCCGGCTCCTGGGCAGGTCCTCCCCACAGTGGGTATCGCTCAGTACCAGTCAGCATGCTTGCTTCCAAGAAGGCCGCCTGGAGTCCCAGGAAAAGCTGAGTACACAGCCAGATTTTGAGCCAAACCCAAGCACATCAGGATGAGGACGCTGTCTTTTTGGAGAGGAGAACCTGCCTCTGAGTTGAAGTGTGTGGAGAGAGGTGGTCTTGCTATCTCTGTGCCCACTCCTCACTCCTTCCCAGGGAGTCCCATGCAGGCTTCCATGTGGGAGACAACCTCTCACCCATATGATTCTGACCCCAACCTCCAATCTCTACAGGTGCTCCAGCTCCACTTTATGACCTCTTTATGGCTCGGATCAGCTGTTTGTGCTTCATAAATTCCTTCCCATGCTTTGAGATCCAGCTCAAAGATGTTCTTCTTGATGATACATAGCCCTACGTCTCCCCCTTCCATGCCAACCTAGAACAGAAGGGCTGCCCCACTCTTATGACAGTGTTTATTACCCTGTGATGTATATCTGTCTTCCCTTCAAGAGAGAAAGCCTCTTGAGGCAGTATCTGTTACATTACAGTATCTCACATAGTATCTGGCACTTAGTAGCCCTTTGGGGAAGATGTCTCTGGTCTCTTCTCCACCCTCCAGTCTTGGGTGGTGACACTTTCTATGTACCCTGCAATGTATCACTCACACATGAAGCTTGACGGGGACTGTCTGTTTATTTGTGTGCACCATCAGTAGGCCATAGCACCAGTAAGAGGGCCCATGACCATCTGGTCCCTTCAGTTCAGTTCAGTTCAGTCACTCAGTCGTGTCCGACTCTTTGAGACCCCATGAATCGCAGCACGCCAGGCCTCCCTGTCCATCACCAATTCTCAGAGTTCACTCAAACTCACATCCATCGAGTCGGTGATGCCATCCAGCCATCTCATCCTCTGTTTTCCCCTTTTCCTCCTGCCCCCAATCCCTCCCACTGCATCAGGGTCTTTTCCAATGAGTCAACTCTTCGCATGAGGTGGCCTAAGTACTGGAGTTTCAGCTTTAGCATCATTCCTTCCAAAGAAATCCCAAGGCTGATCTCCTTTAGAATGGACTGGTTGGAT
>NW_011494742.1:1443193-1455103 GCF_000754665.1 Bison bison bison | reverse complement strand
ATAAGGGTGGTGTCATCTGCATATCTGAGGTTATTGATATTTCTCCCGGCAATCTTGATTCCAGCTTGTGCTTCTTCCAGCCCGCGTTTCTCATGATCTACTCTCCATATAAGTTAAATAAGCAGGGTGACAATATACAGCCTTGACGAACTCCTTTTCCTGTTTGGAACCAGTCTGTTGTTCCATGTCCAGTTCTAACTGTTGCTTCCTGACCTGCATATAGGTTTCTCAAGAGGCAGGTCAGGTGGTTTGGTATTCCCATCTCTTTCAGAATTTCCAGTTTATTATGATCCACACAGTCAAAGACTTTGGCATAGTCAATAAAGCAGAAATAGATGTTTTTCTGGAACTCTCTTGCTTTTTCGATGATCCAGCACATGTTGGCAATTTGGTTTCTGGTTCCTCTGCCTTTTCTAAAACCAGCTTGAACACCTGGAAGTTCACGGTTCACGTATTGCTGAAACCTGGCTTGGAGAATTTTGAGCATTACTTTACTAGCATGTGAGATGAGTGCAATTGGTCCTTTAGCCAATCACAAATGCCCAGCATGTTTCTGACATCAAGGACATGTTGGAGACCAACATGTCATATGTTGGTGTCCAACATATTGGACGCCAATAAATATATGTTGAATGAATGACAAGTCAATCTGGGCTTCTGAAGACCAATTTGGTGGTAGGCTTTCCCTGGGTCAGACACCTCATCCCAGGAAGCAACCTTGTTCTCTTAGCCTAGGTTTCCTGAGAGGCACACTTGATTGCAATCACCCAGTCCCCAAATCATTAAACTGTTATCTCAATCACTATGCTAGGGGGAGTAGTCTTAGATAAGGAGCTTCAGTAGAGTATTTTATTTTTTTCATCGAAGTTCCATGTTCTCTTTTGCTATAGTACAAACAGAACATAAACAACTAATGAGTTTTTCCTACTATGCAAGAGGAGAGAAAAGAAAAATACTTCATTCTGTGGTCAGATTTATACTCTGCAAAACTGGGAAATCTATGAGTGATATCTTATAAAAAGCTTTCTTCCCAAGGGTTAGAAGACTATACTCTACTATTAATTTGCTGTGACACCTCAGGCAAATTTACCCAACTGGCTGAGTTTCCTAGTTTCAAGTGCTGATTTTATTTTCTTCTTCTTTTTTTGTTCTAGTCTGTTTCTAGAGTACTATTCTAATCTATTTAATAATTGTTGCAGTCAGTTAGTCAGTTCAGTCACTCAGTTATGTCCAACTCTTTGCGACCCCATGAATCGCAGCATGCCAGGCCTCCCTGTCCATCACCAACTCCCGGAGTTCACTCAGACTCACATCTATCGAGTTGGTGATGCCATCCAGCCATCTCATCCTCTGTCATCCCCTTTTCCTCCTGCCCCCAATCCCTCCCAGCATCAGAGTCTTTTCCAATGAGTCAACTCTTCGCATGATGTGGCCAAAGTACTGGAGTTTCAGCTTCAGCATCATTCCTTCCAAAGAACACCCAATAATTGTTGCAAAAAATATTAAAAATTTCTTCCACAAGTCCAGGCTTTTAAACATTCACGAAGCTTATTTATATGCTTCACCTTTTTTTTCTCCCATGGTAAATAAGGTAATGAAATCATTCTTAATATTTTCAATAGTTGGTCGAGACAATCTTTAATATTAGGTGTAGCTTTCAATTGCCAAGAAGTTTGAATTCAAAGATTTGTACCCTTTGACCCTTGAACAATATTCTTTTCCCAAGGTGGGGACATGCATTCCCATGTGTCCTGATCACATGATTCACAGAACATAAGCTAATTCACACAGAGTGACAAGAAAGAAAACCCCAAGGGGCTTATTCTCCAAAGACATGACTCCCTGGTGGAGAAATTTCCCACAGTCATGGTGGTCTGTATTTTTTGGCAAGAGTGTCTTCCTATTTCCCTGTCAGTCACAGACCGGGGCTCCTGATCTCCTGCAGTGCATCAGGTTTACCTTGACTTGCAGTCCAATGACCCTAGCACTGGATCTTTCAAGCCTGGCAGAAATCATGGGAGGGGTCAAAGCTGAGAAGTTCTGGGCTTTCAGTTTAGTCACAATTAAAGACACAGCGTAAGTACTTGTAGCAGGGTCACATCAATTACCCTCATAAAGTAGGAAAGGGTGTCTGGTTTGTTACACTACTTCTGAAACACAAGGCTTAGTGAGGTGCCATGACTGGCCCGAGTAACCACCAGAATTCAGTGGTCAGGACATATGGCTACAGCCACCCCTCACTGTCAGACAGAACGCTGCCTTCTTATCCAAAAGTGCCTTTGGGGCTTGGACTTCAGCAGCGTCTGCATAAATATTGTGTCACCAGTGTTCATGGGCTTGGAGTGGAAACCATGTAATTTCATACGGAGAGCACGGTGGGCAAGAAGATAGTGAACTAGGGCTCTAGCTGCAGCCTTAGAGAATGCCTTCCAGACTGTGGGTCTCATTTTCCTCGTCTTTACATAAAAGAATTATTTGTAGACACTTCTCTTTTTTTTTATCATTTAGCCTGAGGATCAACTGCATGCACGTCATCTAGGCCCTTGTCTATGAAGGTAGATCCCTAGGCTCCTCACAAGACCTATTGAATCAGAATATTAATGGGTGAACATGGAAATAAGCACTAGAAACAAGCTTACCAGGTGATGTTTTGAAGCTTACTAAAGCTCAACAACCCCAGAACCAGATGATCTCTGAGCTTCTGTCAGGAGACATCATCTTAGGATTTTATGAATATAATTACTGCAAGGTCCACAAGGAGCAAAAGCCAGGAAGAAAACTACAGTTTTAGCTCTCAGTCTTTCATTCTCCACCCATGTGTCCCCGTTCTATGTGGAAAGATTTATTTGAAAAATCTGGTACATTCTGAGGGGTACGGTAGTCACAGAGGCATTTTGAGGTTCCCTCCAGGGTGTTCTGGAGCATGAAACCTGAAATGTGGAATGAGAGAGGAAGAAAGCCCTCTCTGTGTTCTGAGGGAGAGAGAGCGGCCCCAGAAACAGCAGCCCCGAAATTATCCTCCAGCTCCCACGCTATTATAAAGAAAAGCTGACACAGCAGAGCCCAGGGGATGCTGAGCGTCTTCAGAGCACTAATCACCGAGGCAGGCAGGCTAACACAAGGAGAACACTTTCACAAACAGCACCTGTCCCGAGCAGTCATCTGCTATTTTTAGAGCTGTTGTAAAGAGCAGAGGGACATTTGTAGAAACTCCAAAAGGGCACCAAGTAGAAGAAGATGGAGAGGTTGGGGCATATTCTCTCTGGCTGCTTGAATAATGCCCTATCAGTTGAGTCACTGAAAACTTGGCCAGTCTAATGTTTTTTGTTTTGTTTTGCTTTGCTTTGTGGTTGAGGATGAGCTGGGGACGTGGTGGTGAGAAATAAGGTGAGATAAGGAACATCATTCTGATCTATGGGTGGTGTTTTTGACAGCAGAACACATATTGAAACATTTAGATGATTTTGAATCCAGAAAAGAGAACAGTCTATTCTCTGTGGCTTATTTTGGAAGAGCTCAAAATAGGAATAAGTAGGAAAAACTTTTATTTCATTAATTTTATCCAGCGGCAAAATTGTCCTCCTGGTTGGAATTAACACACCTTACATTTGTAAGTAGGACAAATCACATGATTTAGTGCTAACGCATGTTGGTTAGGTTAAGTTGGTTAGGACCTAGAGCTCGGAGATTGTGGAAAGAACATCAACTCTTGTTGCAAAATAAGAAATATTAGTGAACACTAGTTGAGGGCTTAAAGAAACACTCTGAAAGGGGGGTGCATTGACAGTTGGCTAAAGACATCAACTCCATGCAGGAGGGTGGAATGGGACTTCCGTAGTACATGCTGACATGGAATGTCCCATCAAAGCGAACACTATCGATCTGTTAAATGTTACGCATGCGTTTGACCTTTCAGGTAGATTTATAACACTTCAGGTCAGAAAATGTCATTTTCTGATCCACCTCCTCTTCTCCCACATGCAGTTAGAAAATTCTCCTTTTTCTTTCGCAGCCTCTCCAGGAATATTGGGCTGATCTGTAATGAGATATCTATTCCAATCCTCCTCTACTTTATAGATAAGCGAAGAGTCTTCCTCAAGTTTACTTTTCAAGCTCACACAGCTATTCGTTAGAACCCTGGTTTCCTGACTCCAAGCCCAGTGCTTTTTCTACTATATCAGAGATCCTGAAGAACCTAGAGTGGGAAGTACATCAAAAGTCATCCAGCTTAATCAGTTATCTCCAGTAATTGAATTGACAAACTGAAGATCACACAGACTTTTTTCTAATAATTGTTTTGAAACGCAAAATTAGATAACAGAGATGAATGTCAAGTTGAGATTATTTTCTTTGGGTTCTGTTTGACAGAAATAGAAAACAAACAAGTAAAAATAGCACCTGGCTGCATCTAAATGCATAGTGGTCTTGAGGTGTTTAATTCAGAACCGATGGATGTTGCAAGATTATTTTTATGGGGTAAGCAAATTACGATGGGAACCAAGCTCCGATTTTGCTACATAAATTTTATATATGTTCCTTAATGTATTATAACTAATGCAAACACATTGATACTGTTGGAATAAGAACCTCAGTGAACTGCAAAATATTAACAGAACTGCAAAATAACAAACCATGTCCACTCAACTTCCCAGTGGTTTCTCCCTGCTCCTCATGTCAGGCCTCTCCCCAAAAGCTGCTTCTTGTGTGAAATACCATCTTTTAGAGTCTTGTTCTCAGACAGATGCCATATTCCCTTCCTTTAAAGTATTTGCCCATACAAATGTAATAAATTCTCTGAGGCAATGAGGAGAGGTATCTTAGTCCACTTGGGCTGCTAAAACAAAATACCACAGATTGGGAGGTTAGTAAACAATAGGAATTTATTTTTCACAGTTCTGAAGCTTGGAAAGTTCACGATCAAGGCACTGGCAGAATCAGTATCTGGTCAGAGTCTGCTGTGTGGTTCATAGTGGTCACCTTTTCCTGCATCATCACGTGGAAGAAGCAACACTTTGAGGTCTCTTTTTATGTTGACGTATAGCAAAACCAATACAATATTGTAAAGTAAATAAATAAATAAAAGGACACTAATCCCATTCCACTGTATAATCATAAGAGATTTGATTTAGGCCATACCTGAATGATCTAGTGGTTTTCCCTACTTTCTTCAACTGAAGTCTGGACTTTGCAATAAGGAGTTCATGATCTGAGCCACAGTCAGCTCCCGGTCTTGTTTTTGCTGACTATATAGAGCTTCTCCATCTTTGGCTACAAAGAGTATAATCAATCTGATTTCAGTATTGACCATCTGGTGATGTCCATGTGTAGAGTCATATCTTATGTTTTTGGAAGAGGGTATTTGCTATGACCTGTGTGTTCTCTTGGCAAAACTCTGTTAGCCTTTGACCTGCTTCCTTCTGTACTCCAAGGCCAAATTTGCCTGTTACTCCAGGTATCTCTTAACTTTCTACTTTTGCTTTCCAATTCCCTATGATGAAAAGGACATCTTTTTTGGGTTCTAGTTCTAGAAGGTCTTGTATGTCTTCATAGAATCATTCAACTTCAGCCTTTTCAGCATTACTGGTTGGGGCATAGACTTGGATTACTGTAATATTGAATAGTTTGCCTTGGAAATAAACAGAGATCATTTGGTTGTTTTTGAGACTGCACCCAAGAACTGCATTTCAGACTCTTTTGTTGACTATGAGGGCTACTCCATTTCTTCTAAGGGATTCTTGTCCACAGAAGTAGATATAATAGTCTTCTGACTATAATAGCCCATTCCAGCCCATTCCAGTCAGTTCACTGATTCCTAAAATGGTGATGTTCACTCTTGCCATCTCCTGTTTGACCACTTCCAATTTACCTTGACTCATGGATCTAACATTCCAGGTTCTTGTGCAGTATTGTTCTTTTCAGCTTTAGGCTTTACTTATAGTACTAGTTACAACAACAACGGGGTGCTGCCTTGCTCTGGCTGCATCTCTCCATTCTTTCTGGACTTATTTCTCCACTCTTCTCCAGTAGCATACAGGGCACCTCCTGACCCCAAGGCTTCAACAGTGTGTAAACCGTGAGCTTCCAGGTATTGAAGCTGGACTTCGAAAAGGCAGAGGAACTAGAGATAAAATTGCCAACATCAACTGGATCATCAGAAAAGCAAGACATTTCCAGAAAAATATCTACCTCTGCTTTATTGACTATGACAAAGCCTTTGACTGTGGGGATCACAACAAACTGGAAAATTCTTAAAGAGATGGGAATACCAGACCACCTGACCTGCCTCCTGAGAAATCTGTATGCAGGTCAAGAAGCAACAGTTAAAACCAGACATGGGACAAGGGACTGGTTCCAAATTGGGAAAAGAGTACAACAAGGCTATGCATTGTCACCCTGCTTATTTAACTTCTATGCAGAGTACATAATGAGAAATGCTTGCCTGGATGAAGCACAAACTGGAATCAAGTTTACTGGGAGAAATATCAATAACTCGCATATGCTGATGACACCATCCTTATGGCAGAAAGTGAACTAAAGAGCCTCTTGATGAAGGTGAAAGAGGAGAGTGAAATAGCTGGCTTAAAACTCAACATTCAAAAAACTAAGATCATGGCATCTGGTCCCATCACTTCATTGCAAATAGATGGGAAACAATGGAAACAGTGACATACTTTATTTTCTTGGGCTCCAAAATCACTGCAGATGGTGACTGCAGCCATGAAATTAAAAGATGCTTGCTCCTTGGAAGAAAAGCTATGACAAACCTAGACAGTATATTAAAAAGCAGAGATGACATTACTTTGCCAACAAATGTCCGTCTAGTCAAAGCTATGGTTTTTCCAGTACTCATATATGGATGTGGAAAAGGCAATGGCAACTCACTCCAGCACTCTTGCCTGGAAAATCCCATGGACAGAGGAGCCTGGTAGGCTGCAGTCCGTGAGGTCGCAAGGACACAACCGAGCGACTTCACTTTCACTTTTCACTTTCATGCATTGGAGAAGGAAATGGCAACCCACTCCAGTGTTCTTGCCTGGAGAATCCCAGGGATGGTGGAGCCTGGTGGACTGCTATCTATGGGGTCGCACGGAGTCGGACATGACTGAAGCGACCTAGCAGCAGCAGCAGCATGTATGTATGTGAGTTGGACTATATGAAAGACTATGAGAGTTGGACTATAAAGAAAGCTAAGTGCCTAAGAATTGATGCTTTTGAACTGTGGTGCTGGAGTAGACGCTTGAGAGTCCCTTGGACTGCAAGGAGATCCAACCAGTCCATCCTAAAGGAAATCAGTCCTGAATATTCATTGGAAGGACTGATGCTGAAGCTGAAGCACCAGTCCTTTGGCCACCCGATGCCAAAAGCCAACTCATTGGAAAAGACCATGATGCTGGAAAGATTGAAGCAGGAGGAGAAGGGACAACAGAGGATGCAATGGTTGGATGGCATCACCAACTCGATGGACAAGAGTTTGAGCAAGTTCTGGGAGTTGGTGATAGACAGGGAAGCCTGGCTTGCTGTAGTCTATGGGGTCTCAAAGAATCAGACACAACTGAGTGACTGAACTGAACTGATTATAATTTGAAAGCACAAAAAAGCAATGTGCTTAGTGGGAGTAGTGGGGTATGTGCCCATCACTCAAACAGGAGTAAATTCTTTGGAGATAGGTGTTGACCTTTAGATACCATACATCACAAGAAACATAATAGATGTCCAAAAAGTATCCATCAAATCAAAGCAACTTTTTTAGGATCCTCAGTAGTGAAGCCAATCATGGTATATGTAGGAGGTTCCCTCTCCAGGCATTTGTCAAACCATACCACAGTATACCAGTGATTCCCTCCTTGCAAGGCCAGATTTGATCCAACTTTTTTCAATCTGTTTACTCTTCTCTGCACCCAAGCCATCTCCAGCAATTATTTTAAGGAAGATTGACAGCACTGAGTCTTCTATAATCCCTCCCCCAAGGACTCTAGAAGCAAAGAAAACAAGAAGTATGAAAATTGAAATAAACAGCCAAACATCAAAAAGGAAAAAGAAAGAGAAAGAAGTCAGCAAGGTTGGAGCCTTTTGAACTCCATGTTGGCCTCTCCCCATCAGTTATATTCTCCCAGCTTATGCAGGACACAGCCCAGCCTCCCTACTCCCCACCCCAAGCTGTTCTCCTATCCCAAGAAACTCCAGCAAATCTTGGAACAAAGACTGGCAGCAAATGAAATTCCCTGTCTGGACTGAGAATAGAATGCAATTAGCCAGGGAAGATTGTGAAATTTGTTCTTAAATGCTAGAAATATTTTCTCTCCTGACCCTCACCTCCACGACATTCCTCTTCCAGCCAGCTCCAAAGACCCCTTCATACAGAGTCTCTGCAAAGTAAAGCGTGACCTTTAGATTGAGATATGCTCTGTTGCAATACGTTGGAATATGTTCCAACACGTAACTTGAGATCTATTTACTAAACCGTTTGGCACATTCAGCACGTCGTGGGGGAATTGTTGGCAGGGCCTGCGGTGTGTTTTTCACTCTTCCCTAATGCATTACCAGACAGAAGGTCATCCCAGTCTAGCAGAGATGGGTGCTGCACAGGGCTCATTACCTCTCAGCAAGACAGCCAGATGAGGCTGTGGGATGTTTTCTCTTCATCATTCAAGCTTGAAAGGAAACTGTCAGCCTCCACTTGCTCTTAAAACAATGAAAATTTAGGTGACAGCCCTCTCGTTAGCTCAATGAAAATGAAAGTTTCTAGGCAGAGACTTCCCTCCTTTGTACTGAGCTAACAAACTCCACCTCAAAGGTCATCCTAGAAGTCAAAGCATGGGGATGAATATCAGCTTCTGGGTACAGGGTGGAAACAATAAAATGATACACCTTTTTGATAAGACAGAAATTTTCAGGATATGCAGCTTCTGAGCTTGGGAAAATGGGTAGATTTCAGATAAATCCAGGCTTTCCATGGCTCACTTTTGCTGGGAAATATGTACATGTCTAGTTTTTTCTCTTCTGACCTATATGCATTCACATTACCAGAAAACAAATAAGGATATTATTACACTACTAAATGCTCTCATTAGGAGAAACTCAAGGAAAAGTGCCAAGTGTAGATCCTGTTCTCCAGACTTACCATTGCAGAATTTCTATTCTAAGAGGATTTGGTTAATATTTGATGAACCACTTGGATAGCACATAGAATTATGGGAGTCCTAATAATTGCTTAAGAGCACTGTATTCTGGGATATCCATATGCATCATTTTCTCATTTGATCCTTGTAATAGCCATGTATAATAGTCTGCATGGGTTTTCAGTCTTCCTATTTTTTAAAATAAAATCTTAGGAATATTAGAGCTGAAAGTGACCTCATCTATAATTTTGATCAGTTTATGCTAACCAAGGATTTGTCAGGGGAATTGTCTCCGAAACCTATATATGTGCTCCCCTCCTGATTCTCCAACTTCTTGCTACTCCTCCCCTCTATCCACACATACAGAGTCTGAATCAATGAGTAGGGATGAGACCCCAGATACAAATACTTCTTAGAACACACTTTGAAACTCACAGTGATTTCCACCGCAACTTTAGACCAGCCCTTTAATTGTCCTGTAGAGGACCTGAGGATTAAAGAGTGATGTGATGAACCCAGAGGCACAGGCAATGGCAGGGTCTGTATTCCAACCCTGGCCTTCCAATGCTTAGTTGAATGGCCTTGCTTTCACACTTTTCTACATCATTCCAAGTTAAGAGGGGACTGCTAACAAGGTGCTAGTTATTTTACACCATGTTTTGCTTCTTGATAGCCAAAAAGAAAAATTATTTTTAAAAAATGCACTATCTAAAATGTGCCTGATGTGAGTAAAATTCCCAGAACCACAATTTGTGTTAGAGGTGTTTCCATCTGAATGCATGATCCTCACAGATTTCACTCCTCAGTCTGAAGATTTGGCTCAGATCCTCTTGAACAGTGATGACCCTCTTTTTCTCTTGATGACATTTCATTTCAGTTCTCTGCAACTTCCCCATACCCCCAGGAGCATTCCACTGAATTTTGGATCAAATCATCAATAACCTAAAATATGTGGTTAAGCACTGATGAGAAAGAAACAGCATTTTAGAAGGCAAATGAGTTATACTGGCCGAGAAACAAAAGTGTTTTTCTCCCTACTTCTCTGCCCCTCTGTCAAACCTCTCTCTAGACACCTCACCTGGTACCCTGATACTCCTGGATGGGAGGGGCTCATTAGAGCCACGGCCCTCAGTTGGTTCCATTCACCAGTGAACAGGATTACTGTGTAAAATGGTAGTGCTCTAATTCTGGTGCTTTCTGAGCCCAAGTTCTAAGAAATAAAGGCAGGACTTCCTTCTGAGCATGCCTTTCTTTTAGAGTTGTGAGTTAAGTTTTATTCAGGGTCTTACTGAGGACTATAAGCTGGCACAGTCTCTCAGATAGCTCTGAAGACTTGCTCCAAAGACATAGGGGGAATCTAGCTTACATATGCTTGACTAAGGAATACAAACAGTCGGGCATAAATCTTGGTGAGATATATTTCATGCTGCATGTTGAATAAGCAGATCTAAGGCAGGGTCTACAGATTTCCTACACTCAATTCCTGTCTAAAGCCCGAGAAAGAAGCCTCATTAGGAAATTCCTGATGGAAGAATGCATGGAGTGTTATGCAGTCCTATTCTTAATAAAAGATGCTCTGTCCAGAACGATCCAAGTAAGGTTTTACACAACACAGTTTTCTATTATGATGATTACATCTACTTGATAGCGGCTTTATTAATTAATATATTTCTTTTCCCCCAGAGAATGCGCAACTGGGGCTCTCTTTTCAGTAATAAGGGTCTTCAAACCAATTGTCCCTACACTCTTTTATTGTGATGAAGTATACATCACATAAAATTGACCATTTCAACCATCTTCAACTGTATAATTCAGGGGCATTAAGTATATTCACTGTCACCAAGTGTCACCACTATCAGTGTCCAGAATTTTTTCATCAATCCAAAACAGAAGCTCTGTGCCCATAAAATAGTAACCTCCCATTTCTTCTTTCTCCCCTGCCTCAGCCCAAGTAACCTTTACTCTACTTTCTGTCTCTGTGATATTTGTCCTTTTGTTTTGGGCTTATTTCACTTAGAAAATGTTTTCAAGTTTCATCCATGTTGAAGCATATGTATGAGTTTCACTCCTTTTTAAGGATGGATAAAATTCCATTAAACCTGTCATACCACACTGCATTACCCATTCATCAGTGGGTGAACTAACCTAGGCACTTTCGTTATGTCATTTATTGGATCTGGTGCATATTTACCTAACGAGGCTGTGGTGTATGAATGAGGGAAGAGAATGATGAGCACTGATGAGTTCTTAGGGAACCTCTCCATAAGCTATAGAAATATTACATTTCCACATTTTTTTCTGAACTAAAAATAGAGATGATTTGACAAATATGATCATACAGGGATAACTGAAGAGAATTTTGAAAACATACTTTCCAGAAAACTAAGCAGGTGTGGTCACCATAGCTTCCTTCAGTTCAGTTCAGCTCAGTTCAGTCGCTCAGTCGAGTCCGACTCTTTGCAACCCCATGAATCCCAGCATGCCAGGCCTCCCTGTCCATCACCAACACCTGGAGTTCACTAAAACTCATGTCCATCGAGTCGGTGATGCCATCCAGCCATCTCATCCTCTGTTTTCCCCTTTTCCTCCTGCCCCCAATCCCTCCCAGCATCAGAGTCTTTTCCAATGAGTCAACTCTTTGCATGAGGTGGCCAAAGTATTGGAGTTCCAGCTTTAGTATCAGTCCTTCCAATGAACGCCCAGAACTGATCTCCTTTAGGATGGACTGGTTGGATCTCCTTGCAGTCCAAGGGACTCACAAGAGTCTTATCCAACACCACAGTTCAAAAGC
>NW_011494742.1:1413395-1443093 GCF_000754665.1 Bison bison bison | reverse complement strand
GCATCCATACATAACCACTGGAAAAACCATAGCCTTGACTAGATGGACCTTTGTTGACAGAGTAATGTCTCTGCTTTTGAATATGCTATCTAGGTTGGTCATAACTTTCCTTCCAAGGAGTAAGCATCTTTTAATTTCATGGCTGCAGTTACCATCTGCAGTGATTTTGGAGCCCCCAAAAATGAAGTCTGACACTGTTTCCACTGTTTCCCCATCTATTTGCCATGAAGTGATGGGACCAGATGCCATGATCTTCGTTTACTGAATGCTGAGCTTTAAGCCAACATTTTTACTCTCCTCTTTCACTTTCATCAAGAGGCTTTTTAGTTCCTCTTCACTTTCTGCCATAAGGGTGGTGTCATCTGCATATCTGAGGTCATTGATATTTCTCCTGGCGATCTGGATTCCAGCTTGTGCTTCTTCCAGCCCAGCGATTCTCATGATGTACTCTGCATAGAAGTTAAATAAGCAGGGTGACAATATACAGCCTTAACATACACCTTTTCCTATTTGGAACCAGTCTGTTGTTCCATGTCCAGTTCTAACTGTTGCTTCCTGACCTGCATATAGGTTTCTCAAGAGGCAGGTCAGGTGGTTTGGTATTCCCATCTCTTTCAGAATTTTCCACAGTTTATTGTGATCACACAGTCAAAGGCTTTGGCATAGTCAATAAAGCAGAAATAGATGTTTTTCTGGAACTCTCTTGCTTTTTTGATGATCCAGCAGGTGTTGGCAATTTGATCTCTGGTTCCTCTGCCTTTTCTAAAACCAGCGTGAACATCTGGAAGTTCACAGGTCACGTACTGCTGAAGCCTGGCTTGGAGAATTTTAAGCATTACCTTACTAGCATGTGAGATGAGTGCAATTGTGTGGTAGTTTGAGCATTCTTTGGCATTGCCTTTTTTGGGGACTGGAATGAAAACTGACCTTTTCCATTCCTGTGGCCACTGCTGAGTTTTCCAAATTTGCTGGCATATTGAGTGCAGCACTTTAGCAGCAGCATCTTTCAGGATTTGAAATAGCTCAACTGGAATTCCATCACCTCCACTAGCTTTGTTCATAGTGATGCTTCCTAAGGCCCACTTGACTTTACATTCCAGGATGTCTGGCTTGAGGTGAGTGGTCACACCATCTTGATTATCTGGGTCATGAATCTTTTTTTTGTACAGTTCTTCTAGCAACTGGAAAAACAAAGTGGAGAAAAAAGTGTTTTCCATAAGGATTTCCCCCTTCTGAAGCAGAGGTTTTAGAACTCTGTTCCCTGACTTTGGCATCTTCTATGAAAATGAGAGTCTTACCTTCCTAAAGGTGCTTGTGTCTGCACAGTGAGAAGCAAGTACCTGGAACCCCCAGGAGGAATGTCCTAGAAGCTGCCTGTGGCCCAAGATGTCTGAGTCATCTCTTAGCCTCTTAGGCCCTCTGTCCTGTTTTCACTAAACATCAGCACTAAACACAGGACCAGGGACAAAAAAAGATGGACAAAGTTGTGGAAAGCAGTGTAAGACCGAAATCAGCCCTGTCGGAACATTTTTAGGGCTCGAGTGGGATTGAAGTTGTGCTGGGATAGAGCTGCTTTGGGGCTCATATGAGGCAACTTGTTGCTGAGATTCATGAAGTCTCTGTTACTCCCTCTGGGCCATGTCAACTTCTGGGAGGAGCGTTTAGACATCACGAAGTTGGCAGCATAACCAAAAGTTTATGTGAGATTGGGGCAAGATTAAATCTCCCTCCTCTTGCTTTTCCCTAACTGGTGGATTTCATGTTATGTAAGAAGCACACGCTTGACTCTAAAGATGGGAAGCTACTGACGGGTGATGACGAAGCACTGGGGGAGGGGCTGCAAGTTTGTGAAAAGCAAAGGAATTACAGAAAGCACGTTGCAAGTCCATCGCAAGTCCTCTTGGTTTTCTTACACTGTGTTCCAAACCCAAACAAATTTAAAAAAACGTATGTGTGCAAAAGCAAACCTTAAACCATTTTGCGAATCCCACCCTAGATTTCACATTTCTCCAGTGAGGCTCACATTCCTTTATTCAGATTCCAAAAGTAGAGATAATTTGTTCCAAATGTTTCCAAAGCCGACCAGCAGAAGGGCCTAACGATTTTTCCAGAGCTGGAGAAAACTGTGAAATTTTCTACACTCTAATGGAGCATTCGAAGTAAAAAAAAGAAAGAGAGACAAATGAAGGGAAAGGGCAAAGGAATGTTTTGATGATCTATTTGTTTATTTTGTTACAGTTATGGCTCTTTGACAAGCCGTGAGGAGACACATTGATTGCCAATGTTTTATTTCCTTTGGCAAGGTAGCATTTCTTCTGTATTATGCAGCAGGTTATGATGGAGAAATCAGCCATGTTGTTATATAGATTTCTTGTAAGATGGTGAGCAAGCTCGTTTCAAAAAGACTAAACCCGGGGACACTTGGGGATGATGTGTATGTGTGTGTGTGTTTGTGACACCCAAGGCTCTACAATGACCCCCTTCCTCCTCCCTAACAGACCTTCAGATGACCATCAATTTGCAGATGACCATCAATTTGTGGATGACAACTCCCTGTGTCCCAAAGTAGCTTCCATTTAGATACTTGTTTGGGCGCTGGGCGCCAAAGCTGATGACTGACAGCTGGGGTAACTTCTAAGGGGGGACAGATTTTACTGGGATTGGAAAGAAAGACTTTTTTCACTTTGTCAGACTGTCACTAGACTGTATTGTCTTCTAATGGTTTAAAATGTGTCTGTCTTGTCTCTGCTGTGAGAATTTGCCCCCTTGTAACTCCCTTAGTGTGTCCAGCACAATGCTTGACTTGTAGTAGATGTCAATTTGAGGAAAGAAGTAAATTGAATGGAACATTTGACACTTTGTTTCATTAAATTTGCAAGGATCTGAAGAAAATTTTGATAAATGCAACTGTCAGAGAGCCAGTTCAGATTCCAAGCCATCATGGTTTGTAATATAATAAGTAATATTTATAACATATTTTTAATATCATCACTGCTATCATTGTCATCATTTATTAAGAGCATACAATGTTCTAGGCACAGTAATGAGTGATTTACACATATAATCTCCCTTTATCTTCATAACAACTCAGCAAATAGGACATGAATTCCTCATCCTATAAATGAGGAAACTGAGGCTCAAAGAATTAAATAACTTTAGATTCTAGTGACTAAAGTTGGGTCAGATCCAGATTGGTTGATGAGTTTTTGGCCATGAGCTGAGACCTGGAAAGTAAACAGAGCTGATATCATAGCCAGCTCACTCACTGGGGTCAAGCAAGGGACTAGGGAGCCCAGAACTATGATTGTGACTCTTTATGTTTGTGTTGCATCAAGACAAACTCTATTTTGGCTTCTAACCACATCCCTAAGCTGGGCCAGCTGGATTTGAAATTGTGCAATTGGTCACAGGCAAAGGAGTGTGGGTGGCTTGGGGAAAATTCATCATTAGGCTTGAAGCTACATTTCAGAGCACATGGTCTTCTAATGGGGAGCTGGGAAAACATTTCTTCACATGACTGATGATAGTGCATGGTTGCCAGGGTCTAGGAGGGATGTACTAGGAATGTCAGCCATGGTTCCAGTCTTTGAGTGATGGGCGATTTACTGGATAAGGCAGAATGCCCATCCACCCCAGGCAGGACATGGGAACGTAGATATGGGCTAAATGAGTGAGCACACATACGCCCTTTTCTAGCTCTGTATGCAGATGTGAGTCATGGATGTGATGTGGCCAGAGAGTCTTTCCCTTTCTACACAGTATAATTATTTATCACTCACTCTCAGAGCCCTAAGACCCTTCCTTTAAAAGCCATTAGAAAGTTGTGTGTTAGAGAAAAAGAGCATTGGATTTGAAATAAGAAGATCATGGCTTGAGTCTTTTGTGGCCACTCACCAGCTAAAAAAAACTGAGTCTTTAATTCTTGAGATAGAATTTTGGGATCATCTTTGCCTTGCACCCCACTCCAGTACTCTTGCCTGGAAAATCCCATGGATGGAGGAGCCTAGTGGGCTGCAGTCCATGGGGTCGCTAAAAGGCAGACACGACTGAGCGATTTCACTTTCACTTTTCACTTTCATGCACTGGAGAAGGAAATGGCAACCCACTCCAGTGTTCTTGCCTGGAGAATCCCAGGGACAGGGGAGCCTGGTGGGCTGCCGTCTCTGGGGTCGCACAGAGTTGGACACGACTGAAGCAACTTAGTAGTAGCAGTAGCAGTTGCCTTCCTGAACTTATTTGATTGTTGAGAAGATCAAATTACATACAACACATCTGTAAACACTGAAGTGCTTCACACATTTTCAAAAAGTATATGAATAATGGACACTGTGACATATCATAAAATCCAAGGAAAGAAAGAAATATATAACTAACCAAGACTGTTGCTGGACATTTCTGTGTCCAAGATTCCATGAGACATTGGGTGAAATAACTAGAAATGTATATTACATTGCTCTCACCATTAGGTAGCTTATACTATTTTAGAGAAGGTAAAACTAGCAAGTTTAATTGGTTTATTGGACAAGCTGGAGTGAGCAGGGTGTAAGAAAGAATCAAATTAATTTTCTCCCACCACTGGCTTTCTCCAACTTTGATGAGAGCTCAGAGCCCTTAATTTTCCAGATCATTTTTTTTTTTAACTAAGTCACTAGATATCAACAAACAGTCTCATTTTCAGGAGTTAGAATATTAGATTAAAAGCAGTGAAAATCTCCGTTCCACTAGAGCTTGGGGAGAAGTTGGGGGACGTAATCTTCTCTGTGTCTTTTCCTCATTCCACTCTCCTGACAGAATCCATTTCTGCACTCCCTGACCCCCTAGTCTGGCTGCAATGAGGAAAGAAAATTTGAGGAAAAGAACGTAACTTGCAGTAGACGTTCCTCCCTTCAACCACATTGGACCCTTTCTGTGTCAGGTGAACAAACACTGGCTCTTTCTCTCTGGGGCATTGCTGTGAGTTCTTTGATCTCTTCTGAAGTCTAACTCTGACTTGCTTCTAGGCACCATGATGCTTCCTCTATCTGAACAACTTTGACTCTCCCTGCTGGTGGCAAAGCTCATGTCAAATCTTTCTGCATGGCGTCCTCATCCTGGCAGACAAAGTTCTTGAGCAGGGACCCATCAAAAGGGCTCATGCTGAGCCCTCTCCTGCAGAATCCACTGGCCTTTCCCTTCTAACCCACAGGAAGCCCCTAGAAGCCAGCACACTCCCCACTCCTTCCTCAGCCATCACAGGCTGCTGCAGTTTTCAGACATCGTGAGAAGGGAATCAGGTGCCGGGCTCTGAGTTGTCCAAAATCCAGGGGATACAAATCAAGCTGGCAGCTTTCTGGAAGTCTCTGACCTAGTAGAATATGGGGTGATGAGGGGCAGAAGTCATAGATTCCCTGAAGCTTTCTCTACGGAAATCCTTTCTCCCAGCCTTTTCTCTCATAAAGCCCCCTCCTATATGGTAGAGGTAGGAACCCTGGGCTACCGACAGTAGAATTAGTGTTTCACCACTATTTTGTTTCCTAGAGCTGCCATAGCAAGGTACTACTGGTGGCCTAAAATCGTGGAAATCGAGTCTCTAACAGTTCTGAAGAGCAGAAGTCTGAAATCATGGTGTCAGCAAAGTTTGTTCCTTCTGGATGCTCTGAGGGATAGTCTGTCCCAGGCCTCTCTCCTGGCTTCTGGTGGTTTCCAGCATTCCTTGACATTCCAATTTCTGCTTCTGTCTTCACATGGCCTTCTTCTCTCTTTGCTTGTCTCTGTGTTTCATCTCCTCTCCTTGTAAGAATACCAGTCAATGGATGTAGGGCCCCGCATGGTAAAGAAGTTGCCTGCAATGCAGGAGACCCAGGTTCAATCCCTGGGTTGGGAAGATCCCCTGAAGAAAGAATGGCTACTCACTCCAGTGTTCTTGTCTGGAGAATTCCATGGACAGAGGAGCCTGGTGGGCTATAGCATATAGGGTTGCAAAGATTCAGACACACCTGAGCAACTAACGCTTCAATCTGGTATGGCCTCTTCCTAACTAGACTACATCTTCAAATAACTTATTCCAAATAAAGTTACATCCACAGATACCTGGGATTAGGGCTTCAACTTATCCTTTTGGAGGATAAGGATCCAAACCCACAATAGCTACCTTCCTAGAAACTACTGCATAGACATTCAAGCATTCCTTTTTAGAGTATATGGAACCTAACTCCCTTTGTTCCCAAACTTGGGGCCTTAGTGAAGTAAGACCTAAAATAAAATCTCCTGTAATACCTCTTGTAATATCCTCTTAAATAGATATAAAACCATTTTAAGATAACATAAAAAACCCCAACAAGCAGAAGAAAGTTGCTCTTTCCTCCCTCAGTCAGATTCTAAGGGTGGTGAGGTAACTTTTTCTTTCAGTTTTCACCTAAAATTTTAAAAACTTAATTAATATTTCAAATATACACAAAAATAGAATAATATATTCCCATACCATCACTTACCTTGAACAATTGTCCACTTTCTGGCATTCTCTTTTCATTTATTTCCTCCCAACCACCAAAAACACAAAAGCAAACAACGTCCTATTTTTCTGGAATATTTTAAAGCAGATACTATATTCTGCATCTTTTAACTATGAAGTGATCTCTTCTGGTCATCAGAGATCAGACCATATTCAGACCTTCCTCTGTACAGACAGTGGATGGTGTTAATGGTGATGTGTACCATCTCTCTTCATGGAGGGCAGCTCGGTGAGTCTGAAGAAGTTGGCTACTTGTAGAAGCTAAAATCCTTGCACCTTGGAAATCCTAAGTCTATTCTCTCCTCTTTTCTAAAACTTCTCTGAAGTGAAGGACAACAGTGACGTTCCACTATCTGATGTGGTGCAGTTACTTTGTTCTCATCCTGCTAGGCTTCTCCTTGGAAATCTACCCCATGTTTCAAATATATAAGTGTCCAATCAAGACCTGGATGGATGCTGAAGAAAGTTCTCTCAAGGGGCTTTCAAGATATCAAAAAGGAGGAAATCAGACAAGTATATAACTCAAAGAGAACAAAAAGCCCAACGAAGTATTAAAAATTTGCTACACTGAGCCAAAGACGTCACCCAGCTTGACAACCACTATATGCTGATCTGCAGAGAAGTTTCTGGAATTGTGACTTCTACAATAAATCCACAGCTTAAACTGGAATACAAGTACTGGCAGCAATTTGGCTGACATGCTTTTAAATGAGGAGAATAACATGAAGGGTCAGGTGTAGGGAGATGCACGGGGTGAATTTCCCAGTCCTGTTTCTCAAGACCCAGGCCACCTTGGGGAGCAAATGCAGCCATTCAAATCCTGACTGTAGATGTTCCATTTCGGAGTTCTTTCCTCAAGAATTCATAAAAATGCAGCTGGGGTGAATGGGCTGCAGCCTCCTGCGCTACACAGGGTCTGGCAATTTATCATTCAGCAATGCTTTTCTCCAACTCAATTCAGTTTTTCTCTCTTTGTTAATAATAGAGTGTTTAGGGCAGTTTGTGGTTTCAGGTTATCTTCTTCCCCAGCCAAATTATACTCCCAAATGTATCAATATCTTCTGGGGAATCATATTCATTGACAGAGGAAATTATTTGCCTTCTCAGAGGATCAAGCGAAGTGGTCTGGAACTAAGAGATGAAAATATTTAGATAGAGAGGGGAAAAAATCCTTATTTGTCATAGTGACTGCATCCTGCTACAGACGCAGTAACTGAACCTCTCTAAGAGGAAATATATTGGAGTCTCTGCAGTAGGAAAGAGGTAGTTGGGAATGAGGTCCAATGCAGGGAGGGACTATCTGAAATGCATTTTTAAGACACTTTCTTAAAGTCCAATGCATACTGTAATACCATTTATTTTGTATTGACAGTGTAATTCATATCCTATAATACATATAGGAAATAATGGAGGATCTGTCCCAGCACTGGTCTTGCGAAAAATCGTGGAGTCAGTAAATCACAAACACTTAAGCCACGAATCTATGGAAGATGCACAAGGAGCTCCACACCAAGCTAGGGACAATGGGAAGTTCAAAGGGGAATAAACTCCTGTTTTGCTTCTAAATGTGCTTATGGGACCTGAACCCCATTAAAATGCACTCCATTAAAAAAGAAAAAAAAAAAGAGTAATGCTTGATTGATTGTGCTTTTTCTGGGCAACAGGATCTTGACTCCGTTCATCAATTTACTAAGTGTTTCCTGGGTACCAGGCACTGAGCTTCACACTAGGATACCCAGCACTGACAGCTATTCATAACAACATTTGAAATGGTTCTTTAACTTGATAAAAGTGACTGTTGAGATTGACTGAGCCCAATTTTAAATTAAGAACTATATATCGTTTATTGCAGCTAGTGGTATGTGATGCTCTACAAAGATATATAACAAGTTCTGAAATTACTCTGTTTCTTCTTACAAAAACTAATTAAGATCAAGAGAATAGTTTCATTATTTATGTATTTATTTTTTGCATCCTCTTCCCTTTCTTCTGTCACTTGAGGCCTGGTCAATGCTGAATTGTGTGCTTCAGGATTTGTATGTAATCAGTGATACAACAGAAGAGCTAATATGAAAATCGAATCATAGTCATTGCCCTTTATTATTAATGTAAGTCTGCATATTAGGAACCTCCAAAACAATTGCATTTTACTTTGCCTGTTGGATGAGAATTTTTTTTTGTTGTTGTTAATCCTTTACTTAAGCCATTTTAAGTTCCAGCCCCTAGAACTAGGGCATAGAGTGAGTATTTGGGGTGTGGCATGTAGTAGCCGGGCTTCCCACGTGGCGCTAGTGGTAAAGAACCTTGCCAAAGTGGGAGACTTAAGACATGCAGGTTCAGTCCCTGGGTCAGGAACATCCCCTGGAGGAGGGCATGACAACCCACTCCAGTATTCTTGCCTGGAGAATCCCATGGACAGAGGAGCCTGGCCGGCTACAGTCCATAGGGTCGCAAAGAGTCGGACACTACTGAAGCAACTTAGCATGCACACACCCATGTAGTAGTCCCATTTTCTGTGTCCTTGAGGATTTTCTCCATTATCACTCATTTTTTTTTAACTTCTTGAAATTTCTTTTACCATAGGGGCAGGTATCAAATTCCTATTACACCAACTAAAGAATAAGAAATAAAGTATTTAAGCGTTTTGGTCACAATATCACATAAATGTACTTACCTCTGTGTATCTATCTTGGTCCTTTAGGATGTTCATTTTCGGTGACCTCTCATATCTTTTATCTGTAAAGTAAATTAAAAAAATGAATACCTCCACCTCAAGAGGTCACTGTGAGGAGTAGTAAAGTTAATACCTGTGGAATGCTGACTGCATGCCTGTGGCAGAGTTGGTCTTTGGTAAATGGGGAGATCTGCATACCACGAACCAGGTGTTTCTCCGCTGCATTCTGAGGGGTCTGCTCCAAGAACCCTGCACCCTGCCCTCCCCTTCCCTCTGCCTCTCTCTCTTCCCACGCAGGGCTCGCCTCCTGTCTTCACATTCTAGTGCTCCCATAGAACTACATAGCTTTTATTCATCCATTTATTTGTTTACTTACTTACAAGCTTTATTGATATATGCTTGATATCAAATATATGACATTTACTGGAAGTATACAGTTTGATAAGGTTTGACAAGTACGTATACCCTGGAAACTGCCACCACAATCAAGATGCAAATCCACCCCTCACCCCCAAATTTATCTTATGCCCCTTTATAATCACTCCTTCCCCTCTCCTCTGCTCCAGGCAACCACTGATTTGCTTTCATCACTGTGGATTAATTTGCATTCTAAAGAGTTTTACGTAATGAAATTATACCATGTGGATCCTTTTCCTTTTTTTTTTTTTTTGGTTGGTTGGCTTATTTTTGTATAACTTCTTCACTCAGCACAATTATTTTGAGATTCATCCACATTGTCATATGTATAAATTAGATGTCCTTCTGAGGATAACATATTGAAGATAGATTCATTAATTACAGTAAAGGAAGGAGGCATAAAAATGATTCTATTCGAACTTAAATATATAAGAACTTAAAACCTCTTGTATTCTGAGTATAAGCATCAGCATTGCCCAACTGGTATCATTTATTTAAGCCAGGAGAATGGATGTCAGGAAAGATGACCCTCAGCATTCAAGAAAGGATCAAATTATTGTTTGGATTCCTGATTGAAGAAGACGTGGAAATACAGAATACACTTTGCAGAAATTTCTTCCAAAAGTAACTAGAATTATTTTGAATTTTGAAGTCTAAAGCAGTCATCCTGAACTATCTGGAAAATTTGCCTCACAAGAATCCTCCCAGGGTTCTAACCAGCCATGGTTATACTGTGGGTCTTCTTCTTCCAGCCAGGAGAGGAAAAGTCTCTCCCTGACTGACTGAATAAATGGCTCCTTTCAGAGGAAGGTGCTAAACTCTCCTGGATCCCTGGCCA
This sequence comes from Bison bison bison, assembly GCF_000754665.1. NCBI lineage: Eukaryota > Metazoa > Chordata > Mammalia > Artiodactyla > Bovidae > Bison > Bison bison. The sequence goes on along the minus strand of NW_011494742.1, from coordinate 1,432,674 downwards.
GAACAGGTAGATGAAGCTGTGGGCTTCCACAGCATCTTTGCAAGCTTAATAGGGCGATAACGAGGAGAAAATGGCTTAATCTGTGTTTTGGCCTCCTTCTTGCCAAGCTGGTTGGAATGAGAGAGGCTGTAACTTTGGAAAACCTAGTTGTAAAATCATTTTTTTAGCATGGCTGTTTTTGGCAAGGATGGAGAGACCCTAAAGGAGTAAATGCCTGCCAGTTTCAGCTTTGAAAATGGACCAATTAATTAGAAACGTGAGGGTAGCATAATGGATACAACATATACCACCTGGACAGCCTGTTTTTGTGTTGTGCGGAAAACAAATTTAAAAGAAGTGAACCCTAAAGAAAACAAAAAGGTGTTTGCACTATAAAAATTTCCTCTGGGCAGTAGTATAACTGAATATGAAGGTGAGGAAGAGACCCCTGAAAAATAGAACTTTCAGGAGGAAACGGCAGGGAACCTGTATTAACAGTGGTTTCCCTTAGCTAATAATTCTGCATCAGGGAAAGGGTGAGGCCAGATGAGCTCTCAGGGCCCTTTCTCACTCTGAGGTTTGAAGATGCTGATATTTCTAGTGCAATATTCCCAACCTATAAATCGACTGCTCTCGGAAGGTATGCCTTATAATGTCTCTTTTATTTCATCAGTTCTCCCCCTGGATTTTTACTCCATCTCTCTGTTACCTCTGTGCCAACAGAGCAGAAAGAATGCATTCATAGATCCCTGAGTAACATCTGGAGGATGTGCGTTGGCCTCCAGCCCTGGACAGATGTTCTGGGACTGTTCCATTGGCCCCATATTTCACAAGGAAATGCAACAATAACCACCTATGATGGTTTCCAGTTTCCCCACCACCAAAGCTAAACCCAGAGCCTGGAATTCAGAGTCTCTCATCAGCTGGCCTCCACCTTGCCTCACTGTCCAAATACAGGAGGCTCAAGGCTTGCTGGTTTAAGTCCCTAAATAAGTCTACTGACCAGCAAGAATTTACTGAGCCTATAATATGTACTTACCTTTGGTTCAGGCATTAAAGGGACTCCAGGGGAAGAAGGGATACATCTCCATGCCCAGGTCATTTGTAGTCCAGTTTTTTAGATGTATGCATACAAAAACAGAGAAATAAATAATAATAATAAGCCATTTACTAAGTTGTATGTGTCCAATTCTAAGTGGTATAAGAGTTCAGAAAAGATTCTGAAAGAACCGAAATACTCAAGAAACTATGAGGGGTCACGAGGGGCACTTGAACTGAGCATTAAAGGATGGGAATGAATTGGAATGAGGGTTTGGGAGAATGGGCAATCTAGTGGGGGAAAACAGCATGCATCTGGACAGAGCACTTTTTACAAACTGACCCAAGCCAATTAAGTTAATTTGGGTATATACTGCCATTTCCTTCTCCAATGCGTGAAAGTGAAAAGCGAAAGTGAAGTCGCTCAGTTGTGTCTGACTCTTAGCGACCTCATGGACTGCAGCCTTCCAGGCTCCTCCGCCCATGGGATTTTCCAGGCAAGGGTACTGGAGTGGGTTGCCATTGCCTTCTCCTGGGTATATACTGGTAGTCTCCAAAGTCAGAAATGAGAGAGTGTTCTATTTCCCTACTAACGTGCTTGCAGGTCATAATTCACAGGGTAGTCATAGTCTTCTGTGGAGCGCTCAATTCTGTCAGGCACACACTAGCAGGCAGGTATGAAAACAAGCATATAACTGTGCTGTAAGCATCATGGGTCCTGTCCCTCTAATCGTGTATGAAAACATGTACTGAAACAAATGCAGCGGTACTCTGGTCGTAGGATCCCGATAACTTTCCAGTCTGATAAACAAAAACACAAGGCCCACTTGAATTCCAAATCCTGGGGACACCATTCCAAAGTGAAAAGAAAATTGTTCTTGCTAGATTATTGTGCAAGGGCAGGACTACCTGTAAAACAATGCAAAAAAATTCCCACGTTTATAATTGTCAATGAAAACAGTGGTTTCTCACATTATTATTCTAATTAACACATCCACTGGTCATAACCGAAAATAAAGTAAGCTAAAGACCTGCCCTAGGTGACCCTGGAGCTATGATTGCAGATCAGTCTTTCAGATGCTAACTCGCTGCCTCTAGAGTGTGCATTACTGATTAAGGAAATGCAAATGTTACAATCTCCTCTAGGGCATTGATTAAAATTAGCACCCACTTACCCCATATGTTTTCTATGCTAATAAATTTTGAAGTAAATTACAGATAATTTAAATAGATGGAAAAGAATATGGCATGGATTGTGGACAGGGAAGGATTATCAGCTGACCAATAGATGTTGAGGAAAAAGGGAGAAAGCAAGTTGTATAGGAAGGTTTTTGGCAGATTGGTGAATCATTGCATTGCAGGTTGAGTAGGTTTGATGGGATAGCCTATGGATAGGGTGACCAGTAAAAAGGGACACTGTTGATGATAATGCTAGGACAAGAGAGGTAAACTGTCCTAGGCACACCGAGGCATAAGGCCGACTCAGCTACGGTCATTGAATTAAAGCGTGAAGGAGACAGGGTAAACGCTGCCTTGGGTGAAGACTCATCTGTCAGACACCTCTGCTTTGGCTCACCTGAGCACAGCAGAGTTTCCTTGGAGTGACTTGGGAGGGGAGAGGGGCTACCTGGGAAAGGACTCCCCCTGCCTATACTTGGTCAATCATCTCAGATTTATTTATCTTCAGCTAATGTTGTGCCCTACTTTCTCAGAGCAGCATTTCAGGAACATGTTCTATTTCTTCGATTTTTTTTATTTGTCCAGAGCAATTAAACAGTAGTAAGGAAACTACCTCCCTCACTATTTTTCTTATCTGACCTTGGGCAGTTACATCTTGGCCCTGAGACTCAGATTAGCAGGTATTTTTTGAGAAACTACTCTGTGCTGGTGAAGGGCTTTTCCACGTGCTATCTCAAGTCCTAGCTGCTCTCAGAAGTGTGTGGGAGAGAACAGGACCTGTTTCATCCATAAATGAAGGTACAAGTATCTACTCTATTTTTATCCCAGAGTTTGTAAAGGTAAAATGAGGTAAGAATTCCCTGAAAGTCAGAGAACTGGCTATCCTGGTTATGAGGATAGACTATTTTCACCAAAGTTCAAATGAGAGTCCTCAAGATTCAGCTTAGAATGACGGATGGAAGTACTACCAAAGGAGGTAATTCAAGGTATTTGCGAGCTCTGGGTCTTAAAGCAACTAGGTAGTAAAAATCAGAATACAATTTTCTTCATCTTTTGGAGGGACAGATTCTGAACTGAAAGCGTCCTTCCTCGGTGATAACTGGTAGGGTGATGATACACAAGCAGCAACCACAAACACTATATTGTTTGAAGGCTGTTCTGTGGTGCAGGGCTTCCAGTAAAGAATCCTCCTGCAATGCCAGAGATCCTGGTTCGATTCCTGGGTCAGGAAGATCCACTGGAGAAGGGATAGGCTGCCCACTCCAGTATTCTTGAGCTTCTAGTCTCCGGTGCAGGGTAAAGCACACTGGTGTGGGAGTCAGAAACCATAGGCTCTTGCCCAGGCTCTGGCCCTTCATGCACTCCACATTGAGAAAATCATAGCGTGGATCTGGGTAATGCCAACCCTCACAGCATAGGGTTCCAGGGAGTGGTCTATGCTGTGAACACACACAGTCAATACAGGACTAAATCTTAGGCAGGATAGTCCCACAACAACCTTGGATGTGGATGCTAGAGAGCATGAGGATAGCTGTTCAAAGTCATCCTCCCTGTCTTCAGCCCAGAGCTCCCCCGAGACAGAGCCCCTAGGTATGGTTATTTCTTAAATAGACAACTGACCAAGACTACCATTTTTTTCAACATAGAGCCTCAGACAACTCTCACATTTACTCAATCTCTGAACATCGATTCATGTACATCTACCACTTCCCAGGCACTGTTCGGGACTGAGAATCAGATGGAAAACAAAGAGCATCCAGTAGTCTTCGTATAGTTTACAATCCAGTGAAGGATAAAACACAGTTGATCCTCATTATTCGCTGATTCCATACTTGCAAATTTGCCTACTTGCTAAAATGTATTTGTTAAACCAAAATCAATACATGTGACACTTTTGAACAGCCTTGTACAGAGCAGTGAAAAATTCAAGTCTCCCGACATGCACTTTCCCACTGAGTGTGAATAAGATGATGCACTGCCTTCTTGTTTTAGCTCTTGTATCATAAAGTGTCTCGTCATTTCTTTGATGTTTCATTTTTTTTTTGCCCCTTTGTGCTTTTTATCGGTGAACTTGCTGTTTTAAATGGCCTCAATCATTGTGCTGAGGGTGATTCCCTCGTAGTTCAGTCAGTAAAGAATCTGCTTGCAGTGCAGGAGACCCAGGTTCAATTCCTGAAAGGTCCCCTGGAGAAAGAAATGGCAACCCACTCCAGTATTTTTGCCTGGAGAATCTCATGGACAGAGGAGCCTGGCAGGCTACAGTCCATGGGGTCACGAGAGTCAGACGTGACTTTGCGTCTAAACCACCAACCACCATAGAGTTGAAGTTCTGTCTAGAGTTCCAAGGTGCAGGAAGGCTGTCATGTACCTCATGGAGAAAAATACGTGCACCACAGAAGTCCCATTTCGGCCAGAGTTATGGTGCTGAGTTCTATATTGATTGGTCTTGAGTTCTATATTAATTAATCAACAATATATATTAAGTAAGCTTTCTTTAAACAGAAACATATATAAAATAAGATTACGTATCTATTTGTTGTGCAAAATCTTGTGATTGGAGCACAGAAACCTAAGCCTGTATTCTCCCTAGAAGCAGCAGTTCAGTATACACTAATTCAGTGCTCATGGAAACCTTTTAGGACAAAACCATTGCAAATAACAAGAACTGACTCTTCCCCAAAGTACTGAAAAAGAAGGAAAAAACGAATGCAATGGTAAAGAGGTGCTGGTGCTGTGGGTTTAGGGTGAACCAGGTGACACTTTGCCAGACAAAGAGGGAATTAAGTTGAGATCTGAAAAATAAGAAGGAGGAAACCAGAAGAAGAGTGTTCTGAGTTATAGACACGTGGGGGAAACTGCCTTGAAAGGATAGAGAAATAGCTGGTCTCATGTTGGGGTGGAGGGTAAAGGAAAGTGTGGTTAAAAATCAAGCTCAGAGAAATAAATGAAAGTCAGCTCATGCTCAACTCTGTAGAGTTTTAATTTGAGAGCAAAGGGACGTGATAAGATTTCCATCCTGAGATCACTTTGGCTGAAACATGGCAGATACTTCTGAGAGCAGAGTGAATGGGAGGAACCCAAGAGAAGATTACTGCTAATGTTCTATAGAAGATGGGGGCTTCCTGGTGGCTCAGCTGGTAAAGAATCTGCCTGCAATGCAGGAGACCTGGGTTTGATCCCTGGGTTGGGAAGATCCCCTGGAGAAGGGAACGGCTACCCACTCCAGTATCCTGGCCTGGAGAATTCCATGGACTGTATGGTCCGTGGTGTCACAAAAAGTCGGACACGACTGAGCGACTTTCGCTTATAGGAGACAGTGCTTGTTTGCACTGGAGTGCTACTGATTAAGATGGAGAGAAGCAATTCTTTGTGACATACTTAGGAGGCAAACTGGACTGGGCTTGGCTAGAACAGAATACAGAAAAGACTGTCAAGAATTGATCCCAACTGCAAAGAGCTTCCCATGACAATACATTCCAGTGAGTGGTGATTCTCTGATGACCAAGCTTTGTCCTTGAGAGAAGTATAGAACTTCTGGACCTACTTCTCGATATTGACCTAGTTCTAGAGCAGGAACCCCTCCATCTACCAAACTTTGTATGGAACCAAAGGCCATTAAATCATCCTATAATCAGTCTTTTTTCAAGCCCTGGCTCATAAGTCCTTCAGCATTCCCCCTGATCTCTGAAACCCTGATGGGTTACCAATTCTGGCAGTAGCTGGAGGCCAGAAAGTTGGACAGAGAAGGTCTGGGCAGCACGGGTAGTGAGCCCAGTGGTGGGGCAACGTTGCCACGCCAATGTGAAAGAGCCCTACTGGGTATTCTCCTTCAGTGCTGCTGAGAACCTTTGTCTTTGGTTCTTTTTGCTTTTTGTCATAAATTAATCTCTGACCCAACTCCAAGGGAAGCCTCCTGAAGCTACCTTCCTGTATCAGCACCTCTCTCCCTGCTTTGACATCACATTTGAAATGAGACTCACAGAGGAGATGGGTCTTTTTCATTTGGGTTACATTCTGCCTGTCAGTATATTGGTCCAAAGGGCCATCAATAATGCCAGGGACTAGGGGGGTGTGATGGTGGTTCCCTTACTGATTGGAACACTCCGTGGCTCTTCCCATTCTTCCTGTGTCACCTGACTCCTTCTGTCTTTGGTGACCCCCACTCTGCTGCAGTGACGCATGGAGTGTTTGCAGCACAGAGCAGAACACGATTCAGCATCTCTTCTATCCAATTAAAATGTTTTACTATCTTTCCTTTTTATCTTGCCTTTGTAATTGGATTCCCAGTTTCTCAATTTTCATGGCAGCAAAGGGAGGGGGGAAATGATAGCAAGTATCTGATAAAAATAAAATGCTATGATTTAATTTCTGCTGGAAGGATTCTCTCACTCCTTTATGAGGCCTTTGAAAGGGTTCCGAGTCCCTGACCTGGTCAGACTGTGGCCCTGAGATTCCTTCTGGGTATTCAAAAGGTCTCTCAAATTCCAGGTACCCTGAGGTCAGAAAAATCTAAAATCACTGTCTGTACAAACTGCAGGGAGGATCCAGAAAGGACAATTTGTGAGGTGATGACAGACTTGGGTTTGTGTGACGTAACATCTAATTACACAGGACCTCAGGCATCCTGAAACTGTAGTCCCCAAGGTGGGGTAGGAGTGACTTATAAGGGTGTCTTCTACTAAGAAAGCAAAGGTTCATGATGGGATTTGTGCAAGAAAGGCTACAGTTTGCTGGCCCAGTATGTTTTTTCTCATAGATACAGAGAACAAACTGATGGTTGTCAGGGAGGTGGGATATGTGAAGATGGGGAAAATAGGTGAGGAAGATTAAGAGATACAAACTTCCAGTTACAAAATAAATAAGTCATGAGATGTAGTATACAGCATAGGGAATATAGTCAATAACACTGTAATGTACAATGTACTTTGTATAGTGACAGATGGTAGCTAGGCTTGTTGTGATCATTACTATGTGGCACACCTGAAATTAACACAAATATTGTAAGTCAATTATACTTCAATTTTAAAATTTTAAAATAAACAACACTTTTTCACACACTCATTTATATATCAGCTAGACTTAGAAATACAATATTACATATATAGCTGAAGACTCTTGTCATCCCCTCTCAATTCTATTCCACTCCTATCCTTCAAAGAAGTATCTTTTTTTTCATTGGAGTATAGTAGGCAATGGCACCCCACTCCAGTACTCCTGCTTCGAAAATCCCATGGACGGAGGAGCCTGTTAGGCTGCAATCCATGGGGTCGCTAAGAGTCAGACATGACTGAGCGACTTCACTTTCACTTTTCACTTTCATGCATTGGAGAAGGAAATGGCAACCCACTCCAGTGTTCTTGCCTGGAGAATCCCAGGGACGGGGGAGCCTGGTGGGCTGCCGTCTATGGGGTCGCACAGAGTCAGACACGACTGAAGTGACTTAGCATAGCATAGAATAGTTGCTTTACAATGTTGTATTAATTTCTGCTGTGTAGCAAAGTGAATCAGCCGCACATATACATAAATGCCCTCTTCCTTGGATTTCTTTCCCATTTAGGTCACCAAAGAACACTGAGTAGAGTCCCCCTGGGCTCTACAGTGACTTCTCATTAGATGTCTATTTTATATGTAGAAGTGTATATATGCCAGTTCCAGTCTCCCAATCCATCCCACCTTTCTTCCCCCCTTGGTGTCCATAAATTTGTTCTTTATATCTGTGTCTCATTTTTGCCAAGGAAATAAGTTCATCTGTATCATTTTTGTAGATTCCACATGTATGTGTTAATATGATCTTTGTTTTTCTCCTTCTGACTTATTTCACTCTGTTTGATGATCTCTAGGTCCATTTGCGTCTCTGCAAATGACTAAATTTCATTCCTTTTTATGGCTGAGTAATAGTCCATTGTATATATGTGCCACATTTTCTTTATCCGTCCCTCTGTTGATGGATAAATATCCCATGTAATGTAAATAGTGCTGCAATGAACATTCGGGTGCATGTATCTTTTTGAATTATGGTTGGTTTTCTCTGGGTATGTGCCTAGGAATTGAATTGCTGGATCATATGGTAGTTCTATTTTTAGTTTTTTTAAGGAACCTCCACATTGTTCTCCATAATGGCCTAGTATGTTTCATAAACTGTAATATCCCAGCGTTTTCCTTGGGATGAAAAGGGTCAATGTATGTGAAAGCTATCTATGTATTTCTTTAATCAAAATTTGTCACTATCTTTGATGTTATTATTATTCCCTATAGAATTTGGCAGAGTGTCCTACACATAGTCTTTAATAAATAAATATATGTTGATCAATCATTAAAATAGGTATTACTTAGCTCACATGCACTCCAACAACTCTCTGACACCAAATTGGTGTTCAACAACTCAATTTAATTCAGATACTAACTTCCTAGAGTTATCATGGACCCAAGCAGTTGAGGGCTCAGTCTCACAAGACTGCCCCTACTTCAGACACCAGCCACAAGTCCTGGGTGTCTCCAAGCACTTCTGGTTACAAATCTGGGACTTCCCACAATCCTCTCAGGCTTTGATAATTCACTAGAACAACTTGCAAAACTCAGAAAACTTCTATGTTTACAATTACCAGTTTATTATAAAGGATACAAACATCCAGATGAAGAGCTTCATCGGGTGAGGTCTAGAAGAGTCCCAACAAGCAGATATTTTGGATATGAGGGGAAAGTCAAATCCTAGAAATGATGTCAAAAGAATGGGGCCAGTAAGAAGTTCTCCTCTGTGAAAACCCAGAGATATTGAGAAATAGAGAAAGTTATTTGGCCAGGAAGTGACAGCAATGAGACTAACTTCAAAGAACAAACTGCATCTACTCTGTGCTTCTTCCTACAAGGTTGAATTGGCTCTTGGCCTTTATTCATTCATTTAGAAATATGTTGTTGAGAATTTACTCTATAACAGAAATTCTGATATGCCAGAGAAGGGGAAATTAGAAAAGACAGAATCTCTGCACTCTAATGGTAATATTTCAGGCATCTGATGAACAGGCATTCAGGAGGGAGCCCTGGATCACGTCACATCATGTACATAATGCCCTCTGCTTCTCCACAAAAGCTCAACTCTGTTTCCTCTTTGTTATTACCCTGCTGTTCTCAGGCAGACTTCCCCAACCAATCATCTCTTCTGAACTTAGTCTCTGAGAATGATCCATATGAATCATCTTGCTCGTTTATTTGCACTGTTCTATGTCATTTCATTGTAGGACTATTCCAGTTTATTTACTCAATCTCTTCTTAGACCTGTGAGTTAAACCTGTGAGTTATTTGCAGGCTTATACTATGTAATAATTCATATATATGCATCAATTTAATCTTGCGATGAGTGTCAATCTAGGGAAAATACAAGGAGAATTGTAAGAATATAAGAAACATGCATCTTCAATTTTACTAGGTAATGACAAGCTGTTCTCTAAATTGGGGGTGGGGGGTAACAATTTACATTCTCATTCTCAATACTTGAAAGTTTCCATTGATATGCCAGCACTTGGAATTGTCAGACTTAAAAATTCTTGCAAATACTATGTGAGAAACTTCATCTTGCTATAGTTTACTTTGCGCTTCTCTGATAATGAGTTGAATTGCTATTTACACATTTATTGTGAAGTGTATTTCCTCCAATCCCTTCATTCTTCTCTTTCTCTGAACTTAGTTCCCTCATTATAAAATAATGATATTGTACCAGATCAGTTCCAGCGTCACTTCTAGCTCAAACACCTCATGGCTGTGATTATTTTCATGGTCACTACTATTACTCCTAAAACTTCAATTCTATACTCCTCCTCAGAAGTTCTGACTCTGAATTGTTTCAGCTGTAACAGAAGAATGTTAGACTCAACAAACTCGTTTTCAATATCAAAATGCTACAATTCTATAGCCAGTCTAGGAGATGGATAGGACAGAAGGTAACGATTTGCCACAATGTATAAAGAAGTTGAGGCCCAGAGAGGCTGAGGAGCTTGCAGAAAGTAAACTATGCTGTAGGAAGAAAGAAAGCCAAGGCGGATAGCCCAGGCTATAGAAATCAAACTGAAGCATCCATTTCCTGTATCTTTCAGTCTCCTGATTTCTTTGCTTTCAGGCCAGTTATGTAGCTAGTCACTAGTCACAGGATGCTTTTAGCCCCTTGGTTTGGCTTCAGCAGTAATTGACAGGAAGGCTTGTATATCAGAGGTTTTGTGTGGCATCAGGCTTCTGCTGACCTCTGTTGTTGACTCAATAGAAAGGGTTGGACTTAAGATGTAATCCATGCTAGACTGATGTGCTTTATAGTGGGGTCTCACTATGTTCTGCCCAGTTTCTCTACACTCCGCTTGCTTTCTTCTCTTTAAAAGGTACTTCATGTTCCCTGTCCATTTGGACAAAGGACATATTTGGAAGGACTGTCAGTTCACAGGGAAGCTCCCCTTGATCAAAAACACATGATTCAGCCTGAGGAAGATATAAAATGGGAGCAGAACCGCATAATGAGGAGTGCACACACAGGTTCCAAGACGGATCTGTTACTCTATGCTGTCATGTGAGAACTTTGCAGCATATTGGGATCATTGACCATGTTGCAGGGATAGAAACCAATTCTAGTGTTTTTAAAAGGCTGCTAACAATCCCCTTTTACCCTGTTCTGTGTCTGACTGGCTGGCCACATTCCAGCCTCCTCCTAGGGTGGATGGAAATATATCCTTAGGCCCCCTCGGCAATAGACTGACATGCTTGTTACGGAACACAGCAAAGGTCAAGGAGGGACAGACAGCAACAGTTGTCCATGGGTTGCACTGGGCATTTCAATGTTGATATGCTGTGCAGTGAATGCGGTAAGGATGGGGACAATGTACAAGCAAAACCTCTTTTAGTTATAGTGGTCTCTTCTCCTGGACATTTCCCCAAATATTTCCCTTGAATTATCCAAGGGCCTGTCACCTCCAGATTGTAAAAAATTAAAAGGCAAGAAGTGGAACATAGAAGAAGATTAAGAGAACTAACTAGGCATAACTTAGCTAAATGAAAATGCCAGGGGACCCAAAGCCAGCCCTCTGTAGATATTTTACGTGCTTAGGTAATTTGGCAAAAAGCAACATCTAAACCCATCAATGGTAAGAAAAAAATGACTGCTTAAAGCAGTATAAGAAATCAGAAGTACTAAAAATAAGCAATATTATCAACTGTTTATTGAGCGTCTACAGTATATCCAACTCTTTGCACAAAAGAAGATTTAAGACAAAAGTAAAGTAAGTTACAGCACTTGCCTGAAGGAACAACAGAGCTAAAAAGACAAAACACATACCCTTGGACAGAGTCTGGGGAGGAGACAAAAGCTAAGAGCTCAGAGCAGGGAGACAGCCCTATGACCTGAGGTGACCATAGTAGCCAGAGAAACGTGTAAGAAACGGATTTAGAGAATTTTCTCCAAATAGAGGAAATGCTGATAAAACCAACCTGGATAAAGCCCCAGAATCACATGTGTCACTGAAATGCACGGAACAGTGGCTATTTCTGATTTCCCTGATTTCTACCACCTGCCCCCTGTGATTCAGAGAGGGCTGATTATAAACAAACACATTCACAGCTCAAGGTCACAGGGAGAGCTTTTTCATCACTGTGAGGGGAATTCCTCAGGAAAAGGTGACGGTTCAGTCTCCCGATGGCCGGACCAGCCCCGCTTTGTATGCTTGGTAATTAGGAGGCTCAGTATAATTCCCAGTATCTGAGCTACAATCGATAGTGGGAACACGAGGGGTGTGCGGCTGGACTGGTTTATTCGATGGGTTACACATTAGATACGTAATTGATGTGGCTTCTCAGGACACAGCAACACCGCTGATGCCCACCACTTCACTAGGCTTAATGGTTCATCTTTTGATTTCTGCCTCACTCCCAGCACAGTGTTATTTAAATAAGACCCTATTAGGAGATTTATTTATCACAAGGAAAGGATTTATCCAGGAAAAAAAAAAATTCTACCAAGACACAGCAGTTTCCTTTTCAGAGGTGCCACAATAAAGGAGACAATAGCAATATTTTTACTGTATAGGTCGATACAATTATAGGATGGAAGAAAGCAAGGAGCAAAAAATATAAATTTCACACTTAGTGACCTAGTAATTTGTCAGTCATTTTTTCTGCATTAAACCTAATGCATCCTCTGGGACTGGGGCAGAGGATTCCAGAGAAATTGTACTCTTAGCCTGGCTAAGCTCTGAATTCCACACCATGTCTTTAATTCTCCCTTCTTGAGGTTTTCCTCCATGTGTCTAATTGTCTTTGTCTTCTCAGTTCCTATCAATTTCTATTGAGAGTTTTCTTTGATCGTTTATTTTGGTACCAATTGCTGGAAAAAAAATTCTTCTCTTCACCTAGCAAACGATCATATTATATTTCTTTATTGGAATTAAAGGTCTACTGTAAAGTGTCAGAAACTCTTGACACTGATCAGTTTAATTCTGCCAACCATGGAAAGAGGCAGATCCCATCTTCCCTGAGTCTCCAGTCCATGTAATCTCTGTCTTTCCTGCAATATACTTTTTCCACTGCATTTATACACCTTCCATTCACCAGTGAAGGCCCACTGTGTTTCCAGCCAAGTAGTGGGTCCTCCAGGAGCTTACAATCCACATGAGAAAATGATACATGTGTTGAACATGGAACTGGAAAGGGCAGTATGGGAGGAGCATGTGCTGGAGAATAAGAAGGGGAGTAGGTGTGGCAACTATAGCCAAGAGTGGGAAGAACTGTGATGGAAAGGAGTAGATACACAGCGGAGCATGGGGAGCTTGAATGGGATCAAAGCACGGGATCATCAGGGAGACAGATGTGAGGTAAATGTAAGGAAACCTTCTCAATCCATTAAACAGAGTCATCTGGCAAAAGAAGGCAATGTATTGATATGTGAGGAACTCGCTGACAGGCTGTGATGGACTTACTGCCCTGGCCAGGGCATAAGACTGGCCCATCCAAGCCCAAGCTCTCTGGTGTGACAAATGGACCCTGCAGGAGTCTGCAGGAAGTTCAGGTTGGTGAGGACCGTCGTCAACAGAGAAGACGTCAAAGAAACACAAAAACTGAGTTAGGGCCTCTGTAAGAGCTGAACTGGCCAAGAAGACACGGGAAGATACTTCTAGAGAAGGAAAAATATACACTCAACCTGCCCTCAACACCCCTGCATACACCCATTATTTCTTATAATTTTCTATCCAAAGAACAAGCTTTCTTATTTTAAGTCAAGAGAAAATAGTTTACAATATTTTCATTCATCCCTCTAAGAGAAGGAACAGGTACAAGAAGTAGACCAAATGTTAAAGTTGGTACCTTTATTTTTTGCTCTTTTGTCTTTTCATTCTTCCTATTTTTCAGTCTTTCAAAAGTTCACTGAGGATCAAGGCACTGGGGCTAAGTGCTGGGATGCAATGACCTGCAGACAGTTGTAGTCTTTGCCGTCACAGAGCTTACAGTCTATCTGGAGAGACAGATATTAGCCACGTCATGTTCAGATATATGTTTACAAATGACACCAGACAAAAAATACTGTGAGCACCCAGAGCAGGTAAGAGAGAGCCCAGAGCTAGGCTGCAGTGTGACAGAACAGGCTTCCCTAAGGGAGGGATAGTTGGAGTGCAATCTGAGATTGAGGATGGTGGCAAGGTGGAAGGGGTGGCAGTGAAGAGGGTCAAGGGGTAAGGAGTGGGGGAATCAGTTATTCCAGGAAGAGAAAACAGCGTAAACAAAAGCAAGAGAAAAGACTATGTATACAAGGAACTGAAAGAAAACTCTAGGGAATTCCAATAATCGTGTGCATCCAGAACAGCAGAAAGCTCATTTTATAGTTAACGACCAGGGATACCAGGAAGGAATGAGGGTAAACTGCTGAAATAAGGGGACCTGGGATCTCTGTAAATATTATATTTCTTTGGGAATATGAGAAGGTTAGTGTTCATTTTATAGGTCAATTTTGTTACAGAAAATACTTATGATTGGTGTCCGCATGACCTATTTTATTTTAGCATAATTTTCCTGCAGACCCAGGCAGAATTAAGAGATTAAAGTGGCAATTGTCTCATAATTATCCACACATGAATTATCCCTGGTGACCTCGGCCGTGAATGGTTTTCCGTTCTTTTACATTATTAGCCTCAACAGGATGGGTAGAAGAGCACATATATTCCAGGTGTAGAGGAATCCTGGGCCTGAGTACCAAGAAATGGAAACATTTGAGAGTCTGTGTGTGTCAGGCTTGGGTAAAGGATGTGACTAGTGGTTTTCTGCTTGCCACCTTCCAAGATTAAATACAGATCCCTGGACTTCCCAATCTTTTGTAGTAGTCTACCTGTAGCTGCTTAGGTTGACTTCATTCTTAAATCTTAGGGATTTATGTTAAACAGACAGATTAAATGAGTTGCTAATTGTTTTCTCCTTTCTGAGATTAGAAAGATTTTTAACAGGACGAATGGGGCTCTGCCAAGAAAGGTATAGCAGCCAGAGATGATAAGAATTATTTGTGCTCAATTGGTCTCCCTCCATTATGAAAGAGGCAAAACTCTTAGCTTTATCTCTAAAATACCATAGATGAGTAAGGTGATTTTTTGAAAGGGTTAGGGTTGAGGTAAGCTATAAAGTGAATGAATAATTGTTCTCTTTAGCATCAATACTAGGTAAAAATGAAGACAAATTGCCTATGCTATAACCAGAAGAAGCCGCTGATTCAAGCTTATCTAAGGTATTGATGTTCTCTAGCTCATCAGCCCAACATGCTAGCATTCTATTTACCTAATCAATAGGCCTCAAAAATCCCCAGTGGATCAATCAACAGAGCTTCTAGGCATCAGGATTAGGCTGAGTTTTGAGGAAACTCGAGAAATAGGCAAGGACTGGATGGATTGGTTTCTGAGCTGGTAGCAAAGATATCTGTAATTCATTCTAGCACTCAGCACTCAGGCATCTTGAGTAATATCTACCGTGTGGCCAGCACTAGAGAAAAGCCATGCCAAAGTAATATCTACCGTGTGGCCAGCACTAGAGAAAAGCCATGCCAAAGATAGTTTTGATGTGTGTACATTTCCAGTTCAGTGCATCAGACAAATGCAGGCATGTTGTCAGATCTCAGAGGGATACTATACCTGAATCCTATCTAGTGAAGTGCCATCTGCGTGGTGGTGGCACTTGGTGGGGTCAGTTTGTCAATGCCTTGGTAAAGCAACTGCTTTGGTAAAAGACAGTTTCCATGGAAATGGCCAGAGGAAGTGAAATCAGGAAGGGGATGAAATTTTCAGAAATCAGTATGGCATGCGGCCCACCAAGTCACCTCTGTCTGTGTGCTCTACTGGGTTTGCTGATCTACAAAGTTATCACAACCTCCCAATTACCTCTGGTTTGCCTCTCTCAAAACTCCAAAGGATTTTCAGCTGAGTGTACTGGGAAGCATCAACTGAAAAATTTCACTTAAGAATGCTGGTGATTGATCACTCCCACAGTGTTTCTTCCTCTTTTTTTATGTACACTATCTTAAACGGACCATGTATTAATGGAACTGAAGAAAGACCATATAATGGAAGAAACACTTGCGGCTGACCTGCCTTTGAGACGTGGAGTGGAGACAAGGCTCCTTTCCTCCCAGCTCTGTGGTCTGGAGCAGAGAAGCTCCTGGATTTCTGTATTAATCTCGAGTCCAAATGCTCTGGCCTATACAGGATCAGGCCCCTTCCTTGCAGAAAGCCCAGGGCCTGGAACACAGTAGGTCTTCAATGGAGGACAGCTTTTATGATACTGACAGTGATCCAAATCTCACACAGGAGTACGAGACCATCTTTTTATTAGCTGCCAGTGTTGGATAGAGAGGGAAGGTATTTTTGGATACAAATAAAAACTCCTAAGCCAAGCTCACACAGTCAAGGCCTCCACAAGGTTTACCTGGCTTCAGACAGACCTGAGCCCCAAACCTCTAAGCATTATTGTCTGAATGCTCCTACTCCATCCCAGGGTTCTAGCGGGCTGACCAGTGAGTTGGCCAGGCTGGGCTGCCAGGGAACAGTACAACCAACACAGCGAAAACAAAGGAGACCCAAGACAGGTAAACACCAACCAGGGTGCTAGAGAGGAGCTGACTGCAGGAGCCAGAGTGGATGACAAGGTGGAGACTGCCTATAGCTGGGACAGGGAGTCATCTGGGACTGTTGTGAGCATCCAAAGGGGTTTGTGATGGCTTGGACGGAAGGTGGTGAGGGCTCTGTGGACATGTCAGAGGATTCTGTGGGCTCCATGCTTAGTATGCCATGATCTTCAGCACTCAAAACGCCCAGAAAAATAGGATGAGCAGGTCCTTGCATGTGTCGCTTCTCTTCTCCAAGTCTCCGTTTAAAAATACGTAATGACACTGGTGGGTTTTATAGCTTTTATTAAGACTAAATGAGTATGGAACAGCTTTGTTTCCTATTACAGGTGACTATTATGACTGCAATTATTATATTCTTAGCAATCATCACGTATAGCGTGGCTGGTTAAACAGAAAAGTCCATTCAACAGACTTTTATCCCATTTATAGAAATTCTCTAGAGTGTGATAGTATACCACTTATGGATATGGAAAGTGATCAAATTTGAGATCAGAAAGCTGCCTGTCCCCAAGGCTGTAGCCAGAGGAAAGAAAATGTCTGGGTGCAAAGAGACTGAGAGATGAATTGAGAGCAGTTAAGTGAGGGGTCTGGATTCAAGGTCTTCAAACCTGACTGGCTGCACTAGAATTAGCCTGAGAACCTGAACAAAATTACAGACCTACTGAATGAGAATCTCCACATGGTGTCTGGGGCAAATGTTTTTTAAAGTTCCCTAAATGACTGAGACGATTAGCCATCCAGGTTTAGAAAGCAGAGGTCAGGGCCGGTCCTGGGGCCAGGTGCCAAAAGCCATCAGCCTGGCAGGACAGGGCCTGGGGCCTGGCCATCAGCTGGACCATGACAGCACACCAAGCCCTGGAACGCAGAAAGGGGACAATGGGGAAGCCCTCATCAGTCTATGGATTTTGGTTATTTGCTCAGTTCTAGAAATGCAGGGGCTATAGTTCAGGCTGTTGGGGAGGCTGGGGCTGCAGGTGTGAGGAAAGGGAATGCTACAGTCAGGAGCCTAGAGGAGCAGCTGGGGGTCAGGCCAGGACGGACAGGTTGACTCTCCTCTCCATCTCAGAACTTCTTTCCTGAGGAAGTGGCTTGGGACACAGTATTTTTTGGCTTCTCTCAGGACATGGTAAGAAAACAGAGCTAAACAGGGGAATGTGCTGGAATTAGAAGAGGAAGGAAAAATAAGAGTGTGGATCTGGGTTCTCCCCTTCTTCAACCCCACCTCCGCTGCAGCTATGGATACACTGGGCGAGTAAGGAGAAGCTGCTGCTGTCCTGAGGAGGGGCTGCTGGGCCCATGTTCTCAGGCTGCCAAAGAAGAGACCAGTTTGGGGCTGACAGGATCCCCGGGGAAGAAGCCAATTTCCACCTCGGTGAAAGGCTAGGACCCTGCCACATCTCACGAGACTTCTAGAAAGTAGAAAGCCCCCAGCTCGCAGATACAGGTTTAGTAATCACAACACACACACACACACACAAGTCTCCTTGGAGATAAAGCAAAGTTGGTGAATCAGCACAGGTGAGCAGGTGAGGGCCATGTAATTCCTCAATCAAGGCAGTTGATTGCGCATATCTTCAGTTTAAGAAAAAATTAAAAATAACTTCTCTGAAAAAGAGAGACACACACACACACACACAGAAAGATTAGTTGTCTATCTTTTGTGCCAGTGATGTGCCAAAGTGAGGATTCCACATTAGATTCCCCAAATTTTCCCAGAGGGACTGAGTTGCGACGAATGATTTGGTCTCCCAGGCCAAAGCCTCACGGCTCCCACAGGCCACTCTGGCAGGGCTGTTCCTTCTCGGAGGCAGTGCCTGCCTGGGCCTGCGTTCCAAAGCTGGGAATACTGGTGAGAATCCTCAGAGGCCCAGCGACCCACCAGATGAACATAACAAAACACTGTCACAAAGCCTGACTTTGTTGAAGCAACCCTTCTTCCTTCCAGTAACCCATAATTAAATGTATAAAGTATGCCCAAGACATCAGAAAGGAGAAAAAACTGTGAACTTCAAATACCAAGTCCTAACCCAACTACTAACACTTCTGGTTGGGAGACCTTGGGCAAGTTAACAAACATCTGAAAAACAGACCCAAAGGATGCCTTCCCCAGCCTCCTGGAGGTCTGGAGGGAATCAGATTCGATAATGCCCCGGAAGCCACTTCTTAGTGTCTGACGTGTAGGGGCATCAGTAATGCGGCATAAACGTGGTGCTGCTGCACTGATCCTTCTGTGGCCCCTTTCAAGACCCTTCTGCACACAGATGGTCACAGTGGGATCTACAGAAAAGAGCTGAGTTGGAAGGGGAACTGACCAGGACTCCAGGCATGAGTTAAAGGAAGGCCCTCTTACAGGGCTGAACTGAGCTGAAAGGGGTGAGTGGACAGAGATGAAGGTAACTGGAAAGGTTGGTCAGAGTCAGACTGTGAATCCGAGACAGGAGGCCCCGCTTCTGAAGGTGCTACCCCGGCAGTGGTCCCAGCTCGGACCCCCAGCCTTCCTGGCCCTCTCACCAGCCAGTTAACATCTAACCCTTTGGAGTGGGTCCACATGGGGCAGAAGCCCCAAAGCCCGGGCCCCCTTCCCTGGGGGAGATGAGTAGAGG
Source organism: Bison bison bison (assembly GCF_000754665.1). Taxonomy (NCBI): domain Eukaryota; kingdom Metazoa; phylum Chordata; class Mammalia; order Artiodactyla; family Bovidae; genus Bison; species Bison bison. Next base: position 1,413,747 of record NW_011494742.1, on the reverse strand, counting down.
GCCTCCTGGATGGGCTGGGGCGCACACCTCCTTGCCCTGGGCTCTGCGGGTTGCGCCTCTGTGATCAGGTGCTTATCTCCAGGTGTTCGCCTGAAGGGAGGTCATGAAAAATCAACACCAATCAGGGCAGTTTCCTTGGAAGCTGAAATTATCTCTCAGGCATCTTAGAGCAGGTGCAGGGCTATTTTGGGCCAGCAATCACTGTGTGTAGAGGAGGGAGCATCGCCTCTTCTCACAAAGCAGCAGCCTAGAGAGAGCCAATTACGGCAGGCAAGCGCTTCCAGCTCCTTCTGTCTGTGACGCTAAACGTGGCAGAACGGCCGGGCGCGGGGTCCTGCCACGCCCACCCGCG
>NW_011494742.1:1389404-1413295 GCF_000754665.1 Bison bison bison | reverse complement strand
GCGCGGGTCCCTGCCACGACCACCGGCGAGGGCTCCTCTCCAACGGGTGAAAGGATAGGGGCTCAGCTTCCTGGTCTGAAAAAGAGTGTCTCCCACCTGCAGGAGAAAGTTCACATCTTTCAGCGTGGAATTCAAGGCCCCCCTCTCTCCAAATGCGCACGCTATCTCTATTGAGAATCTTTACTCAGATTCCTCCCATGCTCTTCGCCAACCCAGACCCTCTACGCCTATCGGAGATGGAGGGTGCATTTTCATTTTAACCCAGATATACTGAATCTGCCTCTGGACTTCCTCCACCAGTGTTCCCTTTCCCGGACTCCCCTTCATCATCAAAGCGCCCTTCCTCCCGGTGGGCCAACCTATCCCACAGAGCTCTCTCCTTTCTCTGCCCTCCCCTTGTTGGAACCACAGGACCTGATGGCGCACCTGTGTGCACTCTTCAAGTAGCAGTGAAGACTTCCTAGCTGTATTACACCACCCCCTGAAAACCAGAAAGTGGCTCTGGGGTCTCCTACTTCTTCGTTTCTCCCACAGCATCTGGGACAAAAGTGTAGGCGCTGAATAACCACCCATTCAGTTCCTATCTCTCCCAGTTCCTCAACTTCCTGCAGAATCTGCCTCATCTCCCCTCACCTCTCAAAATCTCCTCAGACCTCTCAGATCCTCAAAGCCAGTTAGATTCACACGCAACAGAGTTGCGTTTAGTAATCACTGTTTAGTAATCCAGAGTTTAGTAATCACTGTTTCTTAAAAGCTTCTGACAGGCTTGTTTTGTGTCTCTAAGCAGTCCATTTCAGAAGATGTTTTAGGTGTCTGTCCCAGGCCTCATTCTCCTGCCAGCTAATAGGATGGGGTAGGGGTGCTCTGTGTGGGTTCTGTTTGCCTCATGGCCCTCAATCTGGTGGTCTGGTTTCCAAGGAAGGGAAACACTTGCATTATAAATGGATTTATTAAAATACTCGCCCATCGTTCTTGTCTTTTAGAAGCCCACGATCTAAAAATATGCCACAGAGAGAAAGGGCACACAGACAATGAAAAGACAAGAGCTGGGAGCAGACAGTATCTAAAAATATCAGAGTTCTGAACAGAAAAGGGCGGTTTTACAGTGTCACGTGTTGAAAGCTTGTCCAAAGCAGCACACATCTCCCCCTGCCTTCTCCCTGCCACCTCTAGTTTCTCCATTTCTTTTTCTCTATTCACTTCCTGCCTTTGAATATTTAAACCTTAAAAAATGTCAAAACAGAATGCAACGGACAGCAAGCACCAGACCCGTCACTGCGTGTTATTCCTCTCTGAAGAGCACACGGTGTTACTCCTGTCAGGTCACCGAGATGAGAGGCCTCGTCTTCTCTAGGAGCACTTCGTGTCCTCTCGATGCAGGACCGATGAAGTTGCCCTGGACCGTCGTGACTGTGCGTGTGGTTTCCTTCCCTTATTAGACTACAAACCCATTTAGAGAAGGGATTATGTCTCATTCACCCCCAGCAGCCACGGGACACAGTACTGCCCAGTTTTCAGCAAAAGGAAGCATTTTTGCTAAAGGAATGAGCGAACGATTAGCTGAAACCATGATTCTCTCTGGGCCTTGACAGCCTGTGGACACGCTGATATTAATAACCACATTTTGGTCCCACACAGCTCCCACCTCCACAATCAGACAGTCTGTCACACACTGACTCCATCTGAATCAGGAGCGAAGGAGGGGCACCTCGACAATTCTGTCTCATGGAATCTCAGACAGACCCTAATATGAGAAACAGATGGGACAGGTTAAAACGTCTGGGTTTGGCAGAAGCTTCTTTGTTGGATATAGAAGCTCTAAAGCAACCAGGGGCCCAGGGCTCTGTGCCTGGACCCACGGGGCCATCTCAGGAGTGAAAACCAGCAAGCCAAGCGTGGCCCTGCAGCCCTCCCCCTCCATTCAGGACTGCTCTGCTTCTCCCAGGTTCCTAGTGTGGGATTTCGTCTAAAGAAAGTCTTCCAGTAAGCAGAAAATAAACTGCTAGGTTACAAGAAAGTTTCCCAATTACTGCTCCCTGGAGCAAAATGAACTACTCACACCCACCTTCACCCCAGGAGCACCCCTTGACCACTGTCCCCAGAACTGCTTCAGGCCACTGGCCACCAGGCAGTAGAACCAGAGCTGGGAGACTGGCTACCAGTTGCCCTTCCCTGACCCGTGAAACCACAGCAAGTTGTCTTTCCTCCTGCCTCCTCCCCCGCCCTCGGAGCTTTCAGGCCCTCCTGCACCGCCCCCTCCCCCAAACTTCTCATAAGCGTCCCTCATTATTACGAGTGAATAACTGAATGTGAGAGTGGGCATCCACCCCACATCCCTGGTCTCAGGTGAAGAAATCCCCTATGATGACAGACAGACAGAGTGACCTGCCCAGTCACACTGTCAGACCGTGTCTGAGGATACTCATCCTTCTTCCAGTCTTTGCATATTTAACAAGTTTAAAAGATCACAGTGAGAGAAACCAAGGACATCAGAGAATTCTGAGCATCAGCCATTCCAGGTAGAGTCAAATTCTGCCTGAAGCAGGGAGAGCGCGGCTCCAGGTGCACTCAGCCGTGGGTCATCACCCACTCTGCCTGTGTGCACAGCCAGGACTGCAGAAACTTGTTTTTTTTTTTTTTTTTCTGACAAATTGCTGATAGTTTCAGCCAAATGGGACTTGGACTCCAAGAAAACTATTTGCCTCGCGTCTTCCCCAGTTTACCTGCCTCAGGAATTATGTGAGAGGGCCGTGCTGGAGCTGCCGTCTAACTGCGGCTCTCGCTGTGTGGCACCAGCTTGACAGCATCCGTGTGAATGGAATCCAGCCAGGCCTGGCACTTCTCTGCCTCTCACAGCAAGTCCTGTCTCCCCGGCCTGCCTCTTCTCCTCCCACCCCTCCCCCCCAATCAAGAGTGTTGTATTTCCCAAACCTCATTTCACAGCGACGTTGTTTTATAGGGCCCCTCCAAAATACCTTGAATAGTCCCCTTTTTTATCGCTTCCATTTTCTGAAAACTCCAGCTGCTCCTCTGAAACCATCCAAATCTAATTAACCGCCTAAGCTGGAGTTAGGGACAGCGGCTCACTTTCGGGTCCTTAGCATACCCATTCAGGCCTTCTTTCAATATGGGCACAAAACCAGGAATTTCTAATAATTGTATCTATGGGCCTGGAAGGGGAAAAAAAAGAAAAGAGAAAGAAAGAAAGCAAGCTGCTAATAAGTAGGTCTGTGAAAGCCGGGAGATCAGCACCTCGGCTGAACTTGGCAGCCCAGGCCCGAGAAACTCTGAGACAATGCCATGGGGGATCGGAACAGCTTAGCCTCCTGACTCAAATTTTGTGAGAACCGACCCGGCTGTGAATAGAGATCCCAGCCTCAGTGCTAAATGGTCCCAGCTCAGACTCATTGAAATGTCTTCTCACAGAATTGGAAAAGAGGAGGGCCAGGAAAGTTTGCGGAATGTCAATAAGGCTGTGGTGAGAAGGGGAAGATGGGGAAAATTCAGAAGTTTGCTCCTGAATGACACGGATTAAGACAAAAGCAGCGCACTGGGTCTCTGCCAGGTGGCACTGACAGGAGGGAACCCTGCTGCCTGGGGAGCTGCCAGGGAGGGGAGCTCCCTGGGCACGGACGGCTTCCTGGGGTGTCACTCTGGAACTGGGGGCCTTGGGATGTCACCTCATTGCTCCTTTAATGGAAAAGGCATGGAGGGGGCAAGGGCTCCAATGTGCTCCTCAGAGTCCCGGCTGCTGCCTCCCATGAGAAACTCCCTTGCTCACCATCAAAACTCAGTCCCCTCACTTTGCCTAGAGAGGTCATGGAAAAATCAGTATTTGTGCCATTTTTCCAGACCCATTTCAAACACCAATATCCCCTAAAGCCTACCCCAGTCCTCACCACAGCTCCCACTGGCCAGCCGATCCTCCCAATTTACTTCTTGTCTAGCTTGGGGGCCAGGGGGGTCCGGGGCTGCCCCGTATACTTCTGGTATATATCCCACCAGTCCTTATGCTTAGGACATAATTAATAAACATTATTTGAATTGCCACATGGCTGACCCAGGCTAAGCTTGGAATTCAATCTGCTCTTAACAGCAATTCAAGATTTTATCACATTATTCTTAGAGGCGCTTCCCAATGGTTGGTTGGTTTACTTATTTTGATCATTGTGGGAGTAAAAATGAAAGAAGAGCAAGAGAGTTGCTTTTTGATAGCAGTATGCAGGAGGTGGACAAATTATAAGAAAAATTAATTTATGCATGAACATATACAGAGATGTTGTATTCCCATATGTATCTACATGTGTCTACAAATGTATATGTCTATTTATACATATATGGAATGGGAGTAAATTACAATAGGAGATAAAGAAGTTTTCTTCTGGAAAGAAGTCAATGGTCTCTCATTATAAAGAAGAACTGCAGGTTTTTATAAGGGGCATAGATCAGGCAGTGTACAATATAGCAAGTACATGTTCTATTCACTTTTATTTTCAATGTTGTCTTGAGTTGTTTTTCCAGGAGTAGGAATGGATTGTTTCTTAGGAATAAGAATTTACTCACAGAGCCTCACTAGTAAGGTCTTACTGAGAAGAAATAAAGCACCATCTCCAGTCACATCTTTTCTCTTGCTGATGGTAATCTGAAGCCCCACTGTAGCCCAGATGTGAAGAGGGACAGAGCTGGAACAGAGTGAGTTTCAAGACACAGAGTCCTCTCCAAATGAAACTGTAAATAAGTCAGGGTCATCCCTGGATGAGGTATGTGGAGGTCCTCCCGTCTTCCCTTTCCCTCATGGTCTTCCCTCTCCTCCCCTCAAACCCTAGCAGCCTCAGGGGTTCTCATGGGCTTCCTAGCTCAGAGCACTGTGCAAAACTTAGCTTTCCTCCAGGGCCCAGGCTTTACACAGAGAGTTAGAAATTCTAGGTGTAGGTCCCAATTCTGTTCTTTTCTAGCTCTTGGGAGCTCATCGCCTTGGAGTAACCATATTCATCTTACATAGAAAATGGTCACTACAAACACGTCTTACTTCATGTGCCGAACAGTGCACATCCCTGCTCTTGTGGATCTTAAAGGACACCAAACACAAAATGGAAGATGTGACCGTGAATCTTCTTGGTCTTAATGGTCTTCATTATTCAGAAAAGACATGGAGGATCTGAGACATTGAGTATCGGGCCCAGGTCACCTGTAGTTCCTATCTCAGTGGTCTTCCTCCATCTCACATGGTGACACTCCCGGTGAAGAGGACATATCTGTCCTTTGGTGGTTATGGTCTCTAGAGCCAGAAGGCTAAGGTTCAAGTCATAGCTCCCTCACCTGACTTCTAATAAGCACTAGACACATTTGCTATTATTATTACTATTACTTTTATTGCTGCTTTTAATGGTTTTTCCAAGACTGTGAATGGACTCTCTCTTATGCATGCTGTACACATGAATTGTCCAATTAGCCAGTTTAGGGCTACAAATAGAACTAGATTATCCCATAAGCAGAAAAAGTGTATGCACTCAAGCAAAACAAATGTACCAAAAAAAACAAAAATGCCTACTTCATTAAACTTAGTTTTGTGATCAGAAAATTCCACCAAAACAGGGGTAGAGAATCATAACTATATCATTTAGTGTTTCCTTTCCAAAGGACTTACCATGAAGCAGAGTGTGCCCTGGAGGAGACAGCAGAGCACAGCTGCCTCCCTTGTCAGGAGTCTGAACCGGGACCTGGGCTTCCTCAGCCGAGCCCCTCTGGCTCCCTGCACTCAGTAGCCGTGGCAGTCACCACAGTCACATTGTTGTTTCTGGGCTTAGTCTTCCCAGGGACCACTCTCCTGACCTCCTTCCGCATTTGTTCTCCTCCCCTTCATCAGGCATGTTGAGGAGTGGGAAGCGGGGATGGGGGTTAGCTGCTGAAAAGGTTTGTGATGAGGCCAGACTCAGCTCTGTCCATCCAGGTACTACCAGGTGAGGAAGCCACTTTTGATCATCATAGGGACAAGGCATTCATGTAACTCATGCCAAGGACCCCTCCAACACCACGCCCTCGACAGCAAAGACAGCTGACATATACAAGAAGGATATCAGCAAGCTATGAGCTAGGGCGCTGTCTGTCACTTTTCTACCTTTTTCTTCAGGATTGTTTTTCTTCCTATAGCACCTTCCTCTCGCCTTCTCCCCAGCAGTTGCCCATGAGCTGGCCTCTGGCTGTCCAGGGTAACTAGCTGGCTGCAGCCTTATGCCCAGGACACATCTCCACTTCACAGAAACTGAGCCTGAATCTTCATCTCCTACTTTCCCGCCTCCACCACACATACATACCTGGTGTGTCTCCCTCATTATTGAGAAAATTGGCTCAGCTGGTACCTAGTGGAATATTTATCAATACAAAAGCATTTGTGGCTACTGAGAGCTTCCATCTGCTTCATCAGAGGGGTCTATGCACTTCAGAATGGGAAGAGTGGAACAGAGATCACCTGCAAAGGTAGAAGGTCAGGCCAAGTGCCTGGGCAGTGGGAGGGCAATTGAAGGACAAAGGCTGGGACTTGCTGATAGCCTTTCAAATCACATAGCACGCTGAGGCCCTGAGTGGGGAGAAGGAGTAAAACCTGTCAGAATCACAGTTCCATTTGGCAGAGGGGCAGGGAACTGGTCACCCAGCTGCATGTAAACAATAAAAGATATTTCTTTGGAAATTTTTACTTGTCTTTTATATCTTGGATTCATAGCTTTGGGGTTTTCAGGTTTGGATTGAGGAACGTTAGAACTATGAGAGACTTGGGAGATACTGTAATGCACCCTCCGTATTTTACAGATGCAGAAACAACAACCCAGGAAAGGAAAATGACCTGAGGTCCCGGAACAAGGCAGTAGCTATGTGTTTGGGGAAAATTCCCCAAGATTTCACATATATAAGATAAAACAAAGTTTTCTATAGGATATAGGGAGAATGAGGCCCTTTCCTTCAATATTTTCTTCTTTTTGATTTTGGGGTCTCAGAAACCAGCTGAACCTGGCATGGAATCTGCGTGTGAAAAATTAGCATCCTTGGCTGAGGGGGATCTGGCTGCAGCACCTGTCACCCCATGGGTCTTGAGGGTTGATTCAGTTGATCTGGTTGTCTAGGTAGTGCTCCCTCCCTCCCTCCCTCGGTGCTCTACGTGTGTCCCTCCCAAAACCGCTTGCTCCGTCAAAGAGGCCGACTCTCCCTAATAAGAGGGGGACAGTTCTTCGGTTAAGGGTAGACAAGTAACTGTGCTCCCTGGCTAGAAACTCCAGACAAGTTCTTGAAGTCCTTTTGTAGGAGAACATAGGTAGTCAGGCTTCCAAGGCTCCAGACACATCCAAATGACGTGCCGCATATGGCAGTCTGCCTTTCCTTCAAAAAAAGTTTTAATAAATAATTTTTTAAGAAAAAGATTTACCTTCTTTCCATTTTAAATGACAAGCTGACCCATCAGGGAGCAAGCAGGCTGGAACATCATGTCACCACTCTGTGGTTTGACATTTTGGTGACCCTGTGGCCTTGCAAAGGTCACCCTCCCAGTGGTGTGCTAGAGCTGGCTCATACCAAGCCAAGTATGTTCATCTTTCTCCAGCTTCACATCGGCAGCTTGAAGTTGGCCATGATGAAAGTATTTACACCAAGGAAACCAGCACATCAGAGCTTTCTTTCCCCACCCATCCACTGAAAGGGTTCATCAGCTTTCTCTCTTCCCACGGCCACTGCTATCAGAGGCTATGCTCTGTGCTCAGTTGCTTTTGTCGTGTCCGACTCTTTGCTACCCCATGGGCTGTAGCCTCCAGCTCCTCTGTCCATCGGATTCTCCAGGCAAGAATACTGGAGTGGGTTGCCATTCCCTTCTCCAGCTATCAGAGGCTATCTTGGCTCAAATTACTTCTGGCTCCCTGTTGAAGAATTGTAATCAGAGCAAAGTGGCAGGTCTTTGTCTAGAGAAAGACACTAAAGGCTTAATGTTCTTTCTGATTAATCAGTGGCAAATCTTAAGCTCGCTGATTGACACCTCAGATCAGAAATATCTAGATGGCTGTGATCCTGTATGTCCCCTTGGAGCTCTGTGCACTGCCATTTTTCACTCATATGGTGGGGATCCAGGAGGTCAGGGACACAGACACATCCTGCCAGCAAATTGAACCTGGGAGGGATGGAGAGACACACGCTTCCTTAACCCTAACTCTTAACTTGAATAAAAGGCCCTGAAGAATTTTGCAGATCTTATATGCAGTGTTAATGAGCAAGGCCTCCCAAAAGAGTACTATCCCCACACTTATAGTTATCCATTGCCTTTAATTGTGTACTTTGGCTTGTTGCTGTTGAGTTTTGTTTTCATTGGGAGTGTAGGAGGGAAAAGATAATACTTAAAATAGTAGAATACTTAAGATACTTAAGATAGCCTCCTTGCTTACTGGGAGCTGAGAAATCTTGGTCCCTTGGAGTCATAGTTAGCTTTTTTCTGGGTATCAGCCATGAGGAGTCTGACTAAGATGGAGTTGATTGTGGAGTTGATTGTGTCTATGGTGAGATTGAAGGGAGGATCCATAGCATATTTCCTGTTGCATTAGACACATGACTTTTATAATGTTTCCCTTGTTAAGCAGTTGGAAGTTGGGTTTATTATCTCCACTTAGGAATACGTGAAACTGAGCAAATGTTGAACCTAAGACAGTTTTGGGCCTCCTATGCTTCAATCGAACCTAGGTTTGATCCCTGGGTTGGGAAGATCCCCTGGAGAAGGGCATGGCAACCCACTCCAGTATTCTTGCCTGAAGAATCCCATGGAAAGAGGAGCTTGGCGGGCCACAGTCTATGGGGTCGCAAAGAGTTGGACACGACTGAGCAACTAGGCACAGCACATTAGGAAAACGTAAGGCTGCATACCAAAGAGATACCATACATTTAATGCTGAAATCTCAAGAATCCAAGATGAGTATTTCATGTATGGATTGATTGACTGAAGGATAGAGTTCTAGTGGAGGGTAAGCTTAGTTTCATGTTAGAATCATTATTTTACTACTTTGTTCATAGTGCATTCATTTAATCTATTTTAATAGTGTAAGCAAAGCTATGAGTATGTGTGTATGTGTGTATACATATATCTTATGTATGAACTTGCTGTAGATCATGTTTCATGAGTAAGTACCTACCATGCAGCTGGCACAGGGCTAAGCTCTAAGATACAAGGGGAAGCTGAGAAGATACCAGGACTCTGTGAAGCTTACAGTCCAGTGTGTGACCTTGTAAAAGGCTTGATAAGAATCAAACCCAAGACTCCTGATAACAAATCCAAGCATTCTTTCTCCTATGTAATAGCTGTTCCCTTTGGAAGTGATAAGAAATGGCAAGAATGTGTAGAGGTGGCTCTTTCCTCAAGAGATCCCCCTGGGTCCCCCTGTTGGTAAAACTCTGTGGACTGAGTTTCCTCTGATTGGTCTGTGGAGAGTGAACTGATGCTTTCTCCATCTTTTCCTTCCCTGTTCTGGAGATGCATTCTTTCCCCAGATCAGAGAGGACTCTGCTAGGAAACACACAGGAGTTAGCAAGGGGGGGTCAGTTGGCTTCATGGAAAAAAGATTTGAAGGCTGAACCTATGGCAGGAGCCCCCACCTCAGTGCTCCCCAAGGATCCCATTTTATTTTCCCTGGACCCCCAAACCCCAAGGAGAATCAGCCATGGGGAAAGATTCCGGCAGGCCTGAGGAATGAGAGCTGGTGACGAAGTGAATGCAGGCAACTCTATTATCTGCTCCCAGGGAGGGGAGGCTGAGGAGCTCGGAGGACTGTTTTTCCCTTAACAGATGCAAGAAAGAGCCGGAAAAGGTCAGAGATAAATGTAGCCCTCACTTTGTTCTGCATATTCAAAAGAACTTTTCTGAAGAAAGACCCAAAATATATGTGTGTTCACTCAACCTTTTCTGTCAGGCACAGAGTTCCAGATATGGAAATGACAGGGTAGCCACCAACGAAGTGTTTGCAGGGCTCACAAGCCGGTCCCCAAAAAGAGCACACTTTGCGTGGGGCCCATCAGTCTGGCTGGAGAGAGAGAAGCTTGGAAACAGGAGAGTATCTTGAGAAATCATTCCCAGAGGGAGCAAAAAGTTCCCAGGGAGAAAGCGGGGATGGAGTGGGAGGGGGAGAGGGGAACGCCATCATCGCGGGAGGCTGGATGGAAACAGTGCAAGACCTCACGGTGGCCGACATCCCTGCGCATAATCAGAAATTCCTCTCAATTCTGTGGGAAAAGGCTCTTTGCATTGTCAGCCCAGATGCCCCCATGAAGAAATAGCATGAAATGAGTCTCAGGGAAATGTCAGCGTGGGAGTGAGAAATGACTGCCAGTGGCTGGGTGGGGGAGGACAGGCCAGAGAGATGGGCTGACGGAATAAGCTGTCGTCCCCAAAGCAAAACAACACCCACAAAGGTAAAGGGACTCTGCATTCAGTTTGGGCAGTTAGACACCCATTTTCTCATTGCTAGTTCCAATTTTTTTATCTCGTAGCCCCGAAATACCTCTCCTACATGTTTTCACAACCAAGGATGACCCAATCTTCCTTTACAACCATAATTCCACCTGTCCACTTGGGTTCACAAAGCTAGCCTCTCTCCCATTCTCCAGATACATCGAGGACTTTCGTATTCCACGTCTCACCCATGTCTCTAAGTCTTAGAGTACTTGTGAGATAACTGCAGGTTACACCTCTCTGATGTGATGTGTGCTTAGTCGCTTGTATCTGATTCTTTGTGACCTCATGGACTGTAGCCTGCCAGGCTCCTCTGACTATGGGGATTCTCCAGACAAGAAAACTGGTGTGGGTTGCCATACCCTCATCCAGGGGATCTTCCTAACCCAGGGATCAAGCACAAGTCTCCCACATTGCAGGCAGACTTTACCGACTGAGCCACCAGGGAAACCCTGTTGTGATGTTCAACTGTAATTAGTAGCTCCTGTCCTAAGGCTCTTTTCACACTTATCCTACCTGGTCACACTCTATGTTAGTCTCAACTATTAATGATAATAATAATAACCAATATCTATTAAGCACTAAAACTATACTAAAACAACTTAACCCTTGTACAATTTATTGAACGAATAAATAGTGACATTATTTAATCCTTTTCAGAGAAACAAAATGAGGCTTAGCTAGGTCAAAGGACTTATCTATAATTACATATATAGGCAGAACCTGGATACGAATCTCAGTCCTTCTGATTTGAGACACTCTCTTGTTACCCTTGTGTTCTTCTGCTTCCCATAATGTTTGCTTACTGTCTATCTTCTGAGAGTCATTAAATGCTCATTTTGCAGATCTAGCCCAGAGAAGATGTTCAGTTGTAAATAATGGATACCTTTGAATCTGACTGTTTTCTTTACTCAATGCATATATTTGGTGCTTGCTTTACAAGTAAATTCATTGATAAGCATGAATATTGAAATGAAGTTTTTAAAAGGACATGAGACAGGTTTATCTGATACACAGTTAACAAATGTTCTTGAAGAGATGGGAAGAATATTATCTTCTTAGATGGGCTTCCCTGGTGGCTCAGACAGTAAAGAATCTGCCTGCAATGTAAGAGACTGGGTTCAATCTCTGAATCTGGAAGATCCCCTGGAGAAGGGAACAGCTACCCAACTCCAATATTCTTGCCTGGAGAATTTCATGGACAGAGGAGCCTGGCAGGCTACAATCCATGGGGTCACAAAGAGTCAGACACAACTGAGCCTGGGTGACTTTCGCTTTTCTTTTACTATCTTCTTAAGTAAGACTTTAGGAACCAGAGATTCTAAAATTAAATGTTATAGTGGACAATTAACTTCTAGCAGATAATAAAACTTTTGCACTATAATTATAGACAGGGCTGGAGATGATTTTAAGAGCATCTACTGCAGCTGATTTTTCATTATAGGTGAAAAATCTAAGGTATAGACTCAGGAAGGACCTTATTCTTGGTCATTCAGGTAGTTCTTCTCAGAACTAACTTTGTTGAAATGTGAATACTTGAAAAGATCAACCCACAAAGGAAATGTGGAACACTGGTAGTGTCTAGGGCTTCTCAAACTCCAGTGTGCATACAAACCAAGTATGGGGTTCTATAGCATGCAGATTCTGATTCAGTGGAATCAGAATCAGGGATGGGGGCTGCATTTCTGACAAGTTCCTAGGTGAGGCCTCTTCTATTTGTCCATGGACTAACTATACCCTAGACAGCTGGTATCTAATCTAGATCAGCACTGTCCAATAGAGATATAATTGGAGCCGCCTATGTCATTTTAAATTTTCTAGTAGCCACATATAAGAAAGCTTAAAAGAGATAAAATTAAATTTAATAATATTTATTGAATCTAATCTTTGAAATCCAGTATTTAGCTTTAAATTTATAGCACAATTTGAACTAGTCGGATTTCAAATGCTCTATAGACACACGTGACTAATAGTCATCAGCTTAGACAGAATAGCTCCAGACTGTACTTCTGTTACTAGTAGACTCTCTTGTGAAGTCTATTTCATGTTTAGGTCTTGAAACCCAACTATACCAGTTCATCTCTCAAAACAGACTCATTTCTGTGTGTGCCCTATGACATCCTGCCCAGGTTCGGGCACATACATATACAGTCAGTGAAGACATTAACTGATTTCAACCCTCCCTGACTTCCTATAAGGAGAAAACAGACTTTCCCACCTCTTTGCACATTTACATTATTCAGCTCAGAGCTCTCCAGTTCCTGCACTGTGTACGACATTAGATAAGGTGACTTCCAAACTTTCTTCTTCTTCCAAGAGTCTATGATTTTATTCATTCCAACGTTAGCTTCTCAGCCTCTTTTTCTTCATGGCAAACAGTTCTTCCATCCCTCCCTCATTTCCCCTCTTAAAAACTCATTAATCACCTGCATGCTCCCTCTGGAGCCAATTTCAGGCAACTCTCAGATTTAGAGGCTTAAGTGGAATGCTGAAGTCTAATAGAGGACAATTGGGGTACTATATTAGATGCTCCTATATCTTAATGCCCTCAGAATTCTGTCTCGGGTTTATATACGGCCCTGAGAAAAATGACCCATGATCAAATTATTAAGTGTGCAAGGAAGAGTAGAATATAGAAGTGTAGTGGCTAAGGGCACAGGCTCTGGGATCAGATAGCCTGTGATCAAATACCAGTCAGCATAGGAGCAAATGTAAATTCTCTAAGCTTCCCTATCACTTAACAGCTACACAGTTCAATGAGATACTCAAGTAAATGACTTCAGACAGTACCCCTACAGATTAGTGTTCAATAAGTTGCAGGTGATTATAAAATCTGGAGTTCTTTGACATGTGAGAAGGGGACCTGATCCTTGCCCAGCTCCATCAGGAGAAGTCCTGTGGCCCAAAAGGACTGAGCCCTTTTGGGGTTGTGCCTGCATATGTGTGTGTTAGTCACTCGGTCACATCCATCTCTTTGTGACCCAGTGGATTGTAGCCCATCAGGCTCCTCTGTCTATGGGATTGTCCACACAAGAATACTGGAATGGGTTGCCATTTCTTCCTCCAGGGGTTTTCCTAACCCAGGGAATTTAGAGCAAACCTACTTCTCTTTCACATGTGCATGCTAAGTCACTTTAGTCATGTCCAACTCTTTGCGACCCCATGGATGGTAGCCCACCAGTTTGCTCTGTCCATGGGGATTTTCCAGGCAAGAATACTGGAGTGGGTTGCCATGCCCTCCTTCAGGGGACTTTCCCAACCCAGGGATCGAATCTGCATCTCTTCAGTCTCCTGCACTGGCAGACGGGTTCTTTACCACCAGTGCCACCACTAGGTGTCTAATCCCTCTAATCTCAAGATCTTCTTAACTCAGCCCTTGTCCTTAAATTCCATCACAGATTTCCTTCTCATTGCCTTTCTAGCTGGCATTCATTGGCAAACTTCACCTGGCTCTTTAAGAGCTTGTCAAGCGCGGGTCATCGCAGAGTGCCCTGTGCACAGAACTCCTGGGTGATGCCTTGTTTCCGTGCTGCCCAAAGTCACCTCATGCAGTTTGCAAATAAACTTCTCCCCTGAAAGAAAGAACAAACAGTTCATAATTGGCAATCTGCATAATGAGTGGTGTGTCTATGCAAATATAACATTTGGAATAATCTATTAATATCTCGACTGTGATGTCTGTGGGCCACCACTTCCCATGCTAATGAGCCAGAGCCAAATATTTTCTGACTCCTCTTGAGGTGAGAAGAGAGACTGACAAACTGCTTTCTTCCTGGGGTTCCAATTAGAAATCTGGAGACCACCAGAGTTGGAAAGGATCTCAGAGACTATTTGATCCCTACACTCCCCAACCACCTCTCACATTAAGGATGAGGAGTTAGAAGTTGAGAGACATGTGGCAGCCCCTACATGGGTATCCTGTGCTGTCAGTGGTCAAAAGCCAGCGGCAGACTCCCAGCCTCAGCCCTTCTTGAGATGCCAACAATGTATCAACATCACCTCCTGCTGATCAGGTTTTTGTTTCTAAAATTCAGTCTTCCCTGTGCAATTCCATGTGGAATTGTCTTTAGCTCTCCCTCCTCTGCCTTCCCTTTCTCTTGATTGAGCTCCTCTTGCTGATCTGGACTTCTAATCTAGAGAACCAACTTCCAGGGACTGCAAGGCAGAAAACTGGGGAACTCGGACCAAAAACATCTGGTCCCAAATAACATGTCATTTGTGAGCTAACCAAAAGATACACCCCTTGGATAGGGTTGAGTCCTTTGCTGTCGAAGTAGAAAGAGTCTTAAACACACATACACACACGATTTCAGTTTTAAAAGTGCTGCTGAACCACCAGCTCTGGGCAAGTGTAGGACAGGCTTTGTGAGTAATCCATGACCACATTTTCTTAAGCCCTTCCCTTTTATCCCAGGCTCTCTTGCCAATCTTAGGCACTTCCATCATTCTCTTCCCCTTCCTTAGAAGCTCCTTCTATCACCCAAATTTCTGACAAGCAGCAGCCCCTGTCCACATACCTGGCCTGGGCAGGGTGGGAAACTGTGGCCAGGGACAGAACCACTGGTTGCTCAGTCAGACACTTAACCATTGCTCAGGGTGGAAGAGAGCCAGTGTGGTCTGGGAGGTTTGGGCCACACCCCAGCAGGGACACTAGCAAGCCTTAAGTTCTCCATATTTAAGGCACAGGGCAAACTGCTGCTCCCCTCTGATGCATTTTCTGGACTTGACCTCACTACTCAGATTGAATTAAGAGCCTCTCCTCATGTTTGGGGCTTCCCAGGTGGCGCTAGTGGTAAAGAACCAGCCTGCCAACACAGGAGACTTACAAGAGACAAGGGTTAGATCCTTGGGTCGGAAAGATCCCCTCGAGGAGAATCCCCACGGACAGAGGAGCCTGATGGGCTACAGTCCATAGGGTCGGACATGACTGAAGATACTTAACATGCACGCATGCCTCATTTTTCAGATTGTACAAACCACCCTTTTCCTTTTGTACAATTTATACTTTGCTGAGCTGTCTACATGTCTCTCTTCCAGGCCAGATTATGAATCTTTTTGTCTCCTGAAACCTTGAGCACCTTGCTCAGTATCTGCCACACAAACATGCTCAGACAGAGTAAGTAAATGAAGTCATAAAAACCTCTGCACACTTCAGTTTCTGCATCAGGGAAATGAGGTAGTTGCACTTTCTCAACTTAACTCTATGAGTGTAAGATCTTATTGAGCACCTGCTGTGTGCTCACATTCTGCGAGGAGTTACTAAAAATCAAAGGAAGTATAAAACTTCTTCTAGCCCTCACCAGTCTAGTTGGAAACAAAAACACATTCAGTTAAGAAAATCATTTCAGGCTAAACTGGCCAGCTATATAGTTGATGCAACAGAGATTCAGAGAAAAGAGAGATTCCTGCCAGTGAGTGAGTGAGTGAAATTACTCAGTCGTGTCCAACTCTGCAACCCCATGGACAGCCTACCAGACCCCCCATCCATGGAATTTTCCAGGCAAGAGTACTGGAGTGGGTTGGTATTTCCTTCTCTAGGGGATCTTCCCAACCCAGGGATCAAACCCGGTCTCTCACATTGTAGGCAGATGCTTTACCGTCTGAGCCACCAGGGAAGTCCCTGACAGAGGGGACGTTTAAAGACAATTCTCAGTGGCAGTAGGTGGGTGGGCACAGGGTGGGAGCATCCCAAGAGCAAAGGATGCATGAGCCACCTGCAACAGGGCTTCAGAGCTAGGCATACAAGCCAGTTACCTGAGGGAGAGGAGCAGCAGCCTCATACCTGATTCCTGATCATCGGTTCAGTAAGAAACCTCTACAACTCTTGCTCATACGTTTAGCTTCTCCTCTGTATACACTTTTCCCTAAAAAATGTGTCCTATTTTAATAAAACACTGTGTCACTCATGTTATCCTCAACATGTTCCTTCACTTCCTTACTCCTTGGAAATGTGACTCCTGTCACTGGATCCACTGCACGAACAGCCCCATGCGATCTGGCTGCTTCCTCCCCTAGGTGCTGATGCTATTTTCTAAAGGACTCTAGAACATCAGTAACTGCCAAACCTCAGAGCTATTTCTGGTTGAAACTGCTGACCACCAACCTGCCTTTCTTGAAATGTCTCTTCTGGTTACTGTCATCTGCTCAACTTTTTTTTTATCACAAACCTCACTTTCCATCTTTTTTGTTTGTTTTTTACTACCTTCTCATCCTTAAACACAGACATTCCCCCAAATCACTGAGAATCTTTACCTCAATCCCTGAATGATTGCATCTTTTTAATATAATATTGGCTTCTACCCAGATGACTTGCAAATTCCTGATACTAACCCCAAGTCCTCTCCCAAGCTTTGGACACCGGCTTCGAGTCAACTGCCAACTAAACGGTCAGCCTGGAGTCTTAACAGCACCTCAAAACCACTGTCTAAAAGCCCTTCCTATTTGCTCTTACCCCGAGCCTTCCCCCGCCACCATCCCTCCCTTTCCTTCCTCGCCACATTTATTCCAAAGCTTAAACTTTGTAGATTCCCCCTCCTCAGCATCTCGGCTCAGATTCCTCTCTTTCTTTCCGCTTCATGCGCCCGTCCTTTCATCTGGCTCTTTTCTCCCTCTTAAACACCTGCCCTGTCACTCTCACTTTCAATCCATACAAAGCTGCCAGTTGCACCTTTTCTTTGTTATGGCTCTGATTATCCCTTTTCACTGGATAAAAGCTTTCCGTGATTCTCCTTTACCTACAAAACTTAAAAGAAACCCTTGGTCGGGGGCCCAAGTCTCTGTCTTCTATGGCCTCATCCTCTGGCTTTTACCTCCCACCACTACCTATTCAGCTTGGCAGGCTACAGTCCACGGGGTCACAAGAGTCGGACGCAACTTAACGACAAAATCACCAGCACTACCTATTCAGGGGCTTCCCAGGTGGCACAGTGGTAAAAAATCTACCTCGGTGCAGGGGACGCAGAAGACGTGGGTTTGATCCCTGGGTCAGGAAGATCCCCTGGAAGAGGAAATGGCAACCTGCTCTAGTATTCTTGCCTGGAAAATTCCATGGACAGAGGAGCCTGGTGGGCTACAGTCCATGGGGTCTCAAAGAGCCAGACACAGCTGAGTGACTGAGCGCACAAGCGCTATTTACTCAGCTCCCAATTACAAAGATCTTGACTGTTTTCCACAGACATTCCACACACTCCCATCTCAGTGGCTTTCTCAAGCTCATCTGTCTTCCTAAAATATTCTCCCCCTACAATTACTGTAAAAATGTATGTATCCTTCAAAATTCCCGTGAAATTGCCATTCCTTCCTTAAACCCTAAAACTAGTGTAATTTCCATCTCTTTGTTTCTTCCCTAAGTCACTTAGATGTTTTACTTTAAATTTACAATTATTTATCAGCAGGCTCCAAACCAGAAAGTAAGCTCCTAAGACTGGGACTACATCTTATTTGTTTCTGAATTCTCTGGAGGATTTAATACATTGCCTTAAAGGCTCTTATTAAAAGTGAATTGAATTGAACTGAACTGAAATACTGATAAAGAGGTCTGATGACAGTGTCCTTTATTCCTCATCTCCAGAGTAAAACGTCCTGAGAACTACTTCTTGAGAACACTCTGTGAGCTACAGAGCAGTTAAAATATTTAAACTTGAACTTGGGTGGCCATCCCCTATATCTAGGGAAAACTGACTTCAAGGGCTTCTGGAAGTAGTTTTCTCCTTTAAAATTCTGAGATGACACGATAGAAGCAGGTGACTCAGCAGGCTTCTGGAGCTGGACATCAATTGTCCTGAATTCTCGTTTGTTCTTGCACATGCAGTCATATTTATGGACTGACACTTTACTGATGCTCTTTGGGAGGTAAAGAGTTAAAGAATATACAGTTAAGGCTTTCAAGTTTAAGATCCTGATGAAACTCTAGGAGAAGGGTCCATGTCATTGTTTGTTTGTTTGTTTTTACCAAGGTATTCACAGAGCCTGGAAAACATCAGTTTGTAATACATTTTTATCAAATAAATTTGATGGGGAGATGATACCTGACCAAAGAGCTAATCAAATTAAAATCCAAGATAGCAAAAGGTTACACAAAAACACAAGATAGTAAAGTTACTGCATTGTATTAATCCTTGAATTCTTCACCCCACCCTCATCTCATCTAGTGCCTAGAAAAACCCAGATGGGCATATTAGAGCTGGAATAACCTCAGGTGTCATGGATACAAACTTCTACCCAGTGCAAGACCAGCTTTCAGGCGTCCTTGACAAAATCCCTTCCAGCTTCTACTTTAATTCCCTCAAGAATAGTAAGCTTACTGACATCTACATTGTTGGACAATTCTCTATGTTAAAAAGGCACTTCCCATATTGAGCCAAAAGTTGGCTTCTTATAAATTCCACCCACTGGTCCTAATTCTGCCTCCAAAGTAACACAGTGAAAATCTATTTTCTCTTCCATGTGATGGCCTTCCCATGTCTGAAGACACGTCTCTACCATGTGAACTATTCTCCATTCCCTGCCCCCATTGCCTCAACCATTCTTCCTGTGACCTGGTTTCAAAGCTATTCTTCACAATCATTACCCACCTCTGAATGTGCTGCAAACATGCTACTCACTGATTCTCTAAAATGTGAGTCCCAGACCTGAACAAAATACCTTATTTATGCTCTATCTCAACTGTTACCTTCTATGATCTGAGTCCCATCCATCTCTTAAAGAAGCCTATGAGTACATCAAATTTTGTGAAGCTTGGTAATTATTTGCTTACACTAAGTGTAGAATTTTGTTAAAAATTCATGCCCATTTTAGATAAACTCACCTTCCCCAAGTCTCTCATCCTCTGATTTTTCATTTATCATAGGACTTGACCATGGCCAAAAAGAATGTCAAGCAGGTATTCCATTTTACACAGGGACTGGTAGGAGTACGTGATAGGTAAGGAAAGGAGCTTTCTGCTAACTAGCTAGGAGACCATATGCAAACCACTTTCCATCCCACCTGCCATTAATATATGGCTCAAATAAGAAAGTTAGATGTGAAAGGGATTTGAAAAATCAAACTGAAGACTGAAAAGGAAATATTAAGATGATTTAGTCTCCAGTAAACCCCCAGTGCCCTTCAATTATCTCCTGGTAGCTGCCACTGTAATCTCCAGGCCTCTCACATATGCTGCTGATGGGGTTAACCTTGCTCAATGGTCTAGTGCCCAGGAAAGAACAAGACCACCCTTAACACCTGCGTGATCATGGCAACCCACTTAACCTTATGGAAATTGTCAATATCCTCCAGCCAAAGACCACGAGGCTCACACCTGTAGTTGAACATGTTGGGGCTACTACTCTTTCAATCAAGGGAGGATGCACATCATGGCAAAGTGTTATCTCAGGAAAAGGGTGCTGGAAAGAACTGTTTGTAGCATCTTGGCCTTGGTTGGATGATTTGAGACAGGGTCCAAGGAAATGAAGATTTGCTCCACATTGGGTGCTGTCAGGAAGAGGAGAAAAGTCTATGACTGGGTACTTAATAAATCTCATGTATAGTGAGAATTCGGAGGAGGCAATGGCAACCCACTCCAGTACACTTGCCTGGAAAATCCCATGGACAGAGGAGCCGGGTGGGCTGCAGTCCATGGGGTCAAGAAGAGTCAGACACGACTGAGCGACTTCACTTTCACTTTTCACTTTCATGCATTGGAGAAGGAAATGGCAACCCACTCCAGTGTTCTTGCCTGGAGAATCCCAGGGACAGGGGAGCCTGGTGGGCTGCCATCTATGGGGTCGCACAGAGTCAGACACGACTGAAGCGACTTAGCAGCAGCAGCAGCATAGTGAGAATTACTGGTAAAGAAGTAGATGTCACTCATTCTAAGTGGGTTTTCAGTATTTGTGGGTGGCATGATGGCCTTGTTTTTGTTTGTTTAGATAAAATTATAAAGTACCCTTTGCTTTGTCTCATTTTATCATGGTCTCAGAATAACCTTGTCTGAGGTTAGTGTTCTGCAAGATTGTTTATATCCATCAGGAGAATAACATGACCTAGCTGTGAGGGCCAGGTCAGCTTTCAGATGTCAGGGCCTTCTCTTTTTTTCTTTCTCAAAGTTAACTTAACTGTTTGTTAACCTCCTTGCATATCAGTTACCTCATCTATAAAACAGAAATAATAACTCTTACCATTGTGGTCAGGGATCAAAAGTGCTCACGTGTGTGGAAATGCTTTGTCAACTCTATGGTTGCTTTCTAACTACGGGGCTGCCTTGCTCAGCTCTGGGCTCCTCGATCTACGACCTGCAAACATTCTTGAGTTTTATTGGGCCCTCTTAGGCCATCACCCCCGAGAAGAAAAATCTTACCTGTAGCTTCATAGTTGAGCCTTCTGTGGAAGCTGCTCTTGAACTCTTCTGATAAACCTCCCACCACAGATGAAGGCAGCCAGTTTCTGTACTTACTGGGCAGTGAATTATCTCCTCTACCAGCTGGAGCTGATCTCTCTGGTGGAGCAGAATCAAGCAGGCCTGAGATCATCTTATCACATAGTGCAGTTGGATAGTGAAGTTTGGTATATATTTGGTTAATAAATAATTACATTCTTATAATCAAAACATCATTGGAGACATATTCTTGACCAAGCCTCTTAATAGTTAAGTTAAGGATCAGGTAATGAAAGACCTCCTGAGTTTAGTTTTCTGTGATCTCTTGATTGGGGTCATCTAAAACTATGTAAGCAAAGACACAGGGCTGGATCTAATCTGTTTCCTTTGCTTTTAGATCCTTACCTGAACCAACGGGGATTTCAACCTTCATGTCAATATTTTATTTTTTCTTCTGCAATGTGTCTCGGGCATAACTTTTTAGGAATCTAATAACATGGACTATAAATTCTTTAAGGTGCAGACTGGCTGGAGACAAAAACTGTGATTTTAACTCAACTCATGTAACATTTGGGCATAATACTGGTGCTCAGTGCTGGAGATATAGAGAAGAATTAAACGCAAGCTCTACCTTCAAAGAGCTTGTACTTTTTAAGGGAAAGATAGTACCTGGTGGAATATATTGAGTAGTACAATGGATGTCAAGAAGAGTGGGGTTTCATTCTACCTGAAGCGATAAGGGAAGACTTCTTGCAAAAAAAAAAAATTTTTTTTTTGCTAGAGTTAATCTATATGGCTTGGTTTGCAAAACACCTAGCTACTGTGTTACATCTCCCATATTCTCCACAATTCTAGCCACTGTGTTACTAGCTACTAGTAGCTCCATTCTCCAAGCGGCTATATTATGTCTCTCCAACCCATTTTTCCCACCTGGAGACTAAGTGATTGCCTACCTTGCATTATTGGAAGGAACCATATTCCCTTACGGTTTTGAGTTTAAGTCAGGTGTGATTAGTCCCTGAAATACAAGTATTTTAGATCAAATCGCTTTGTAAAGAACTTATGAAAGTTCTAGGCACTTGGTAGGCACTTCTCAAAGACTTCTAATTGATTAAATAACACCAATATTTTCAGACATTCCTTTTAAAATTCATGTGGTTCTTTTGAAAAGCACTGCTAGATATCAGTTTTTTTCTTTTTTTGAAGGCCACTACAGTCTTGCATAAAGCTTAGTTTAGAACTGCAAGAACCTTTAAAATTATCTAAACCAGTGGTGGCAAGCAGTTGTAGCCTCAAGAAAGAACTCAATTTGGTCAATAATGGCTGTTTCAAATGCTATGTTGAAAAGGATTCTGAGTCTAATTCAGTAGAAAAGATGATCTATTAGCCTTATGTGCTATAGGCATGAACTGCCTAGCTCCATTTGTGCTATACACTTGCCTTCCCTGATGTATTCCAATGTTTTTATTTGACAGAAGAGCAAATTGCAAACTAGAGAGGGAAAGTGACTTGCCCAAGAAAACTAGGACTAAGACCCAGGTCTCCTGATTCCAAGTTTATTGCTTTTCCCATAATGCCATGCAGCTCCCAGAAGCCCCTGGGAGGTCAGTGCAGACTGTCTGCGGAAAATAGAAGAAACTAGTTTGTTGTATATTAAAAGCTCAGCTCCAGTGCAAAACACAGTGACCACACAGAAGCTATTTCAGCCAATGGTGATTCAAAGCTTCATCCAGCTCATGGGATCCCAGAGGCTGAGAGGTGAAATGAGCTTAGTAGTCGCCCAATAAAAAGCTACACAGCCAGTGCAGGAGCCTTTTCTCTAGTTTCCCTTGTGGGCCTAAACAAAACTGGTCTGGGCAAGATTTGCATTTGTTACACTCACACTTCTCTTGCTTTCTCTACTTCCCCCAGTCTCCTGGGAGTTGGCCTCCAGGAGCTCAGACCCTCATGATGTTCTTGATCCAGTTTAGACCTTCAATCCAGGCTTAATCTTATCCCAAGTTGTCCCATAATCCAAACCGTCTAAATCACTATCCTTGCTGGAGTCTAGAGAAGACCAATCTGAAAAATATTTTTGGCTGGCTGCCCTAGGCTCTGCTTTCCTGGGCTTATTTTCTCCACTTCAGGGCCCATCTCTTCCCTGCAACCCCAAGGGGCATCTTACAGTGAGGTGAGGTGAGAAGGGTGAATGAGTTTAATCTGAGATTCTTCTGCAGGGTGGATATGAAGACAAGGACCAATATTAAGGGTAAATTCCCAGAAAAGGAACAAATTTAGAGAGACTTTCTGGGTTGAGTAGAGGTGGAAAAGAATGTATCTACAAGACATGCTGGCATAGGCATTACATAGAAAGGTAGAGATTGGGTGCAAATTACATTTGTTTGAAAATGAGAGGGCTGAGACCCGAAGCCTTTGCCTCTTAAACCACTGGGCCTTGACCCACCGCACAAGAGAGGAGTCATATCTTGAAGGAGCCTCGTAGACCTTCTCTGCTGACTGAGACATACTGACCCTACCTCCAGCAGCTGATTTCATCTTCAATACGAAAAGCACTGTGAAAAGCACTTCCAGGACCAACCTGGAAATTCAGGAACAAACCTTGCTCTCTAGAGGGCTTTGTGGCTCTAGGATTTCTATGCTCCTCGGTATGGAGTCAGCCAACAGGCTTCACAAAGGAAATATCCCCCACTCTCATGGGGCTGCCAAGGATGTTCCAAAGTCACCCCCAGCCTGCCTTGGCCTGTGTCTGAGTAAATGGATGGATTTAGGATCGACTCTTAGGCACTGCTGCCCTCTGCTGGGTGGTATGGACCCAATTGCCCCCACGAGGTGCTCTGTCCACCCCACAGCTGCCCAGCCATTTGCCTTATGGCTGACCGGCCTTGCAGCTCATGTTCAAGTGGAAAAGCACCAGGAAACTGAGGACCTTGGCGGGTGTGTGTACTTGAGTGGGTGCTGGGGTGAGACTGACCTATGGGATTAAACCCAAATGGCCAATTATCCTCAGTTAAAGGTGAAAGCTCCCTTATGATTTGAGTAAGACCTTCACTGTGGTCTCACTCAGCT
>NW_011494742.1:1386564-1389304 GCF_000754665.1 Bison bison bison | reverse complement strand
TCACTCAGCTAAAAAACCACATACCACCATGATGGCACCTTGAAGCAAAGATGACCAACAAGCTTTGCCTGCCTTTTGTGACTGGTGAGCTAAAGCACAGAAACAAAATGGGAATAATTGGATGGCAGGGGAACATCAGGATATTGTCATTGTTCTCCTTAGAGATGAAAGGGAAAGCAGAAAAACATCTGCACTCTGAAATCTGCTCCGATGCGCTATGTGGGCCAAGAAAACCTGCAACCACAAAGTGGGGCTAATTTACTGCTCTAATCACCAGCCTGTAATCTGAAGCCAGACATTATCTTAAAGTACACACCAGTTACAGGTGAGGCACAGCAAATGTTTGATTAGTGCTACCAAATTCCCTGCAACTTGATAATGTTTCTGAGAGCACAGGAACCCAGGGCTGGGCACCAATGGAACTGAGCTGCATCTGGCTCCACACCGAGCTGTCTGCCTGTGGTCACAACCTTCCTTAGAAATCCAGCCAGGCCGTCTTCCCAGGGTGCTGAGATGCAGAGATGCTGAGTTTAAACAGGCCAAATAAAAAAAAGGAACTCAGCAGGAGGGAGGAGAGGTGGATTTAGATTTAGTGGATGAGGAAGAAACAAGTTCCTTCCAGTGAGACTTGAAAGTGTAATAGAAGAAGGGAGGAGGGTTAAAAAACCCCAGGATATCCAACCTGTGTCACGTGCCAGGTATTTTGTATATCATCCATCCTCGCATAGAACATGGTTGCCATCACTATCTTCTCATTTTGCAGATGTGAGAACTGAGATGACCATTCAAGTGATTCCCCCAAGATACCTTAGCTAGAGAATTATGAAGCTGTAACCCAGACCCATGACTGACTTAAAGGCCTTCAAACTCAATGGCCCCAAAGCAAGAGGGGTTCAAATGAGCTGATTCAGATGTTACAGTGTTTTACCGGTTACACAGAAAAGTAAGAAGAAGAATATGGCAGTCCATGGGATCAGAAAGGATGGAAACAAATGCCCTTGGGGCAGCTGAGGCCTTTACTGAGCCCTTGGCATATCCCCAGGACTGTATAAAGTTCTGTGAGTGAAGCAGAAGGCATGGTGCCTGCCCTCAAGGAGCTTAGGGTCTGTTTGAAGAAGAGGAGATTGTTGACTAAGAAAGGAGAGATGCTGTAGAGTTCTGAATTGAGAGATGCATCCTTAACCAAGAAGGAGGACTTGAGTCAGCAGAGAAAAAAAGCATAAGCCAAACTGTGGAGGTGAAATTGATGGTGGTGAGTTATTCTGGGGTATATGAAGAGGCCCAGAAGAGAAGTTACATCTGTCTAGCTGGAGTTGATTCAAAAATTGCAGCTGGAAATTACTGCTGGCTGGCTTTTAAAACCCAAACTGAAGGGTCAAATGTCTCATGGAAATTTCATGTCCAAAACCAGTAGATGGGATGGGAGATGGTCATAAAAGTAAAGGGAGGACCAGGGTAGAGTGAAGGTCGGTGAAAGGAAACTCAGTTTTCAAGACACCTGGAGGCAGAGCTGTTTCCTGCAGTGTCTTCTAGAAGTTTTAGACTTCAGGAGGGTCTTGGAAAACAAAGGCCAACCGCAACCTTGTAGTCTGAAGGCACACGCGCCCCCTAATGGGCCTACACTCTGCCTCTGCACCTGGCGTCTCCCCATCACAGCTCACCTCCCTGGCCCCCATCCTGGAAAGGCTCACTTCCTGCACAGTAGCAGTGCTGCAGCTGCATTAACAGATAAACTGAGTCTTGCTAATAACACACAACTCTAGATTCCTCCCCACCCCCGGATTCAACCCCTAAGATGCCTCCTTTGAGAAGCAGAAGAGCAGGGTGTGGCTGAGAGCAGGGTCCTTGGGCGGTCAGGCTGGGATTTGAGTCTCTGCAGTGAGACCAGCTGGCTGTGGGACCTCAAGCAATTTACAAGACCCACCAGAGCCTCGGCTTCCTCAACCACAGAATTAGGAGGGAGGTAGTACCTACCTCCAGGGACATCAAGCAGGTCAGTTCAATAATGAACCCAAACCACTCAGCACGTAACCAGGCACATGGCGAATGTGCAGGATAAAGGGCAGCTTGTTATTAGTAGTGTGAATTGTGATTCAATCTGAATTGTTCTCTATGAACATTCTATGAATGTTTGCTCTCCCTGCAGACCTGGGCTCAAACAGTTTCTGGAAGACTCTTTTCTGAATCGCTGTTTTTCTCTAAACTGTTCCTAGTCCACTTCTTTCCTTGGGCTTCCACTGACAGTCTACACATTGAGACATCTCTCCTGTAAGAATTCAGTTATGTCTTCCTTAGAACTTTCTTCCTTATATTACAGTCACTTATGCTCACATTTTGTTCCTGTCTTACAAGGATAAGCTTCCTGTATAAATCAAAGGAGGTGAGGCCATGCTGCAGCATCAATGACCCCCAAGGTTTTCGACAGGAAAGGCTTTTGTCTTCCTGTTGTCTTCGTTTTGACTTCCATCACTGATGGGTTCAGCTAATGGCAGTCACTCAGGGGCCAGGTTAATGGAGCAGCTACCACCTCACACTCTGCTTGTCACCAGGCATAAAGAGGGTCTCACATTAGCATGTAAGTGCTCCAACCTGGAAGTAACACACAGGACTTCTTGTCACAACTCATTAACAAATTCATCACATGCCCTGCCCCCCACACAAAGAGAAAGCAGATGCAACCCACCCCACCACGTGCCCCCCACCCCACAACACCACGTGCCCCCCACCCACCCCCAAGGTG